>NC_034188.2:71369324-71669324 GCF_002021735.2 Oncorhynchus kisutch | reverse complement strand
ACATGACAGGGTGTTCTATCATAAAGCACTTTATCATATTGTCTGATATCCTGTTTCCTGGCTGGCCAGTGACGTCCTTGCCTGGGGAGCTCAGTGTCCCAAGCTACCGGCAGGAAGGTAACTCGCCCTTTCAGCAGCACGTACTCTGTACGTTCGAATGTGACCTCAACAGACCAGACCACACAGCTACAGAGGGTAACATGGTAGAAACAACTATGGGCAGAAACCCACTTTAATAAGTTCTGCTTAACTGGTATTATGACTGACATCTCCCATTGACAGTCAGAGTGAAACACTTTCTAATTTCCTAGCTAGCTAGCTAACAAGCTTGTGTGTGCAGAGCAGCACTAGTTAAAAAGATGTCTTACCTTTTTGTAGTTAATAACTCCTGTAGTGTCCTTAACTTAACTAGTATTAAAAAAGGTGATACATTCTTCTCTAATTAAACATCTCTCTCTTTAATTTCTGAATCACGCTTGTAAGCTATGTTTCAGAGGGGGAGGGGCAGGTAAGGGGGATACCTAGTCAGTTGTACAACTGAATGCGTTCATCTGAAATGTGTCTTCCGCATTTAACCCAACCCCTCTGAATCAGAGAGGTGCAGGAGGCTGCCACGTCTTTGGCGCCCGGGGAACAGTGGGATAACTGCCTTGCTCAGGGGCAGAAAGACAGATTTTTTACCTTGTGAGCTCTGGGTTTCGATCATGTGACTTTTCAGTTACTGGCCCAGTACTCTAACCACTAGGCTACCTAGGAAGTTTACACAACCACGCACACACACACTGCCAAAGATTTTGAGCTGGCAGGCAGACACTGCAATACGTTTCTGAGTGACAGATGAGGGCTTTGCATATGCACTTTGTTGCCATTTTTGTGGGACAAGAAAAAAATGCCTGGAACATAAAATAACGTTATTAACCGGTTCCCATGCTCTTCAAATAAAGGTTATCTTCCGGAACAGTGTAGATCGCTTTCCTTTCCTTTCTGATTCGGTTTATTGAATCATTTTCTGTTTTTTTGGTTCTGTTCCCTGAACCGGTTCCAACCCCTGGCTCCTATAAACTTGACGTAGGTGCTCATGGGTCCTGTTACAGACTTTGGATTTACCATTTATGTTTTGAGCTCGGACTTTAGCAAGTATAGCTTGTTAGCACGTAGGACACACCAATTTGTGTCACCTCGTTGGTCAGTATGTGTTACATCTGTGCTGGTTGCCATCTCCTTGGTGGGAAGGTGTTTTACCCGTGGTGGTCCAGGTGCTATTTAAGAGTGGCTGGCTTAGTGCTCCAGTTGTCTTGAGATAAGTAGAGGGTCAACACCTTTAGTTGACTCTCCCTATTTGATTTCTAGGAAAACATTCCTTTGTCTGATTTTTGTTTTGCTCCACCTTTTTGGTTTGCTTCCTGTCTTCAAGTTTGGTGTGGGTGTTTCTTTTGTTTGCCTCTTCTTGATCAAATGTACTGGGCAGTCATGGTGGGTGTCTTTTTAGTTTCCAGTTGTTGTTGCTAGTCAACTTTCAGTGGACACTCCCATGAGTGTCTTTCAGAACCCCCTCCTAAAACCCACCTGTTTTGTTGGGTTGTTGTCAGTGACTCTTTATTAGTTCCCCTTTCTGTATGAGCAACATTTTTTGGTTTTCTTGCTGGGGAATGTAACAGTCCTTTTACATGAAAATGGCCTGCCTTCCCTCTGACTGTCTACTGCAGAGAGGATGCACAGGACACCAGGTGAAACATAGTCATGTGCAGCACTGGTTTCAATAGTCCTCTTGAACAATGCCTTTTGAGATTAGGTGCCTTCCTTGGGATAATCCACTTTACAGCTAAGTTTCCACAACCGTGAGAAGACCCGCTGTCTCAGTCTCACACGCACACACTATCATCAGTGCCAAGGCGAGATGACCCTGTTTACATCAGAGCCAGTCTCCATGTAAAAGAGAGCGAAGTGGGAGAAGTGACGGACTCTGTCTGTGCTGCTGGACGGGGCCTGGCACTACCATGTGGGTTGGGCTGGCACTGGATGCATTGTTCCCCCATCGTAGCCAGGGATTTCTCTTCCCAGCACTACAGGGACAGAGAAGAGGGAGGGAGGGCGAGGGGGAGAGTAGTGATAGCTATTAACCAGAGTATTGAAAGGACACTCCAGTTCCTCTCAGAGGACCCTTACATTTTTGGAATTCTGTTTTCTTTCCTCTTCCCCCTTGGCCTCTTTCTTGTAATGGAAACCAGGATGAGGAAAATCCAGGTACTTGGACCCAGAGATGACTCCTAGCAATAGTCCTAGTCAGGGATTCTGGCACTTGTCAGGGATTCTGTGAACTAAACTGTCACTGCAACTCTGCTCTCTGTTTCAGCTGTGGAGAGGTAACTTGAAGGTAAAGGATCTTGTTTCCTATTCTAGTGTTTACTCTACGTAGCATAAACTTTTATAACTAGCAATGTAAATACACTACATGGCTGCTCGTTGAACATCTCATTCCAAAATCACAGGCATTAATATGGAGTTAGTCCCCCCTTTGCTTCTATAACAACCACCACCTCTCCTAGGAATGCTTTCCACTAGATGTTGGATCATTGCTGCGGTGACTTGCTTCCATTCAGCCACAAGCGTATTAGTGAGGTCGGGTACTGATGTTGGGCGATTAGTCCTGGCTCGCGGTTGGCATTCCAATTCATCCCAAAGGTGTTCTATGGGGTTGACGTTAGGGCTCTGTGCAGCACAGTCAAGTTCTTCCACACCGATCTCAACAAACCATTTCTGTATGGATCTCGCTTTGTGCACTGGGGCATTGTCATACTGAAACAGGAAAGGGCCTTCCCCAAACTGTTGCCACAAAGTTGGAAGCACAGAATCGTCTAAAATGTCATTGTAAGCTGTAGAGTTAAGATTTCCCTTCACTGGAACAAAGGGGCCTAGCCCGAACCCTGAAAAACAGCCCCAGACCATTATTCCTTATCCACCCAACTTTACAGTTGGCACTATGCATTGGGGCAGGTAGCGTTCTCCTGGCATCCGCCAAACCCACATTCGGCCGTCTGAATGCCAGATGGTGAAGCGTGATTCATCACTCCAGAGAATGTGTTTCCACTGCCCCAGAGTCCAATGGCTGTGAGCTTTACACCACTCCAGCCAATGCTTGACATTGCGCATAGTGATCTTAGTCTTGTGTACGGCTGCTTGGCCATGGAAAGCCATTTCATGAAACTCTAGACGAACAGTTATTGTGCTGACTTTGCTTCCAGAGTCAGTTTGGAACTCGGTAGTGAGTGTTGCAACCGAGGACAGGCGATTTTTATGAGCTGAACCGAGGACAGACAATTTTTACGGGCTTCATGCTTCAGCACTCGGTGGTCCCGTTCTGTGAGCTTAAAGTTGACCAGGGCAGCTGTAGCAGGGCTGAAATGTTATGACCTGACTTGTTGGATAGGTGGCATCTATGACAGTTCCACATTGAAAGTCACTGAGCTCTTCAGTATGGGCCATTCTACTGTCAATGGTTGTCTATGGAGATTGCATGGCTGTGTGCTCAATTTTATACCCTGTCAGCAACAGGTGTGGCTGAACTAGCTGAATCCACACATTTGTAGGGGTGCCCACATACTTTTGGCCATGGAGTGTATGTATCAAGTTCGACTCCAGGCAACAACCAGATGTTTGGTTACTGAGAACCCATGTTAACGTGTAGCCTAGGTGTGAGTTCCCATAACACCTCAAAGGTTCAGAATTTGACATTACCCTTAGCCAAAGGGTTTTAAACATGTGTCCAGGTTGCTAATAATTACCTAAATGAAAGCTCGACAGTTAGGGAGCAAAAATGATAGAGGACAATTTGTTTGCAAATTTTTTGCTGATGTTGATGGCAAGAAAATATAAGCAGTTTTCAGTGCGGCCCTACAGACCTCGTTGAAGGTCGAAGGCAGCCCCCGGGGAAAAATGAATTTGAAATCCCTGCCTAGCCTCTGAGAATCTGACTGAAGGTCTGCAACTGAATGTAGGCTTACACCAGGCTAACAGTTGTGGAATGGGGCATTTTTGTAAGCTCCATCAAGCATGACAGACCATGGAGTGCATGACAGACCTTGGAGTGCATGTCAGCCAATGCTCAACATCCAGAGAGCTGGTAGATGTCCAGTCGGACGGTCAATAGGTCACAGACTAGTATGTTACATGATACTTCATTTTCAAGCCATTGGTTTAGAATGGGTCTAAGCTCAAAACATTTTGAAACTGACTGTTTGGAGTTTCCCTTGATATTCATCTGACACATTTCTGTGGTTTTTGAAAAACTGTCCGCCTTCGCTTTAGTGGTGGATTAATGGTTAAATGAAAATAATTTCACAGTGGTTTGAATGCCATGAAAGGAATATCTGTTTGTGTCAATGTCAAGTGAATCCCCAGTAAAAATCCATTCACTTATATCCATGTATTGTTTGCTGGTTATGAAAAACCAGTCCATCAGTTGAGTAGTCCAAGGTCATCCAGACACATTGACCCTCTTTGTCTCTATCAGGCTTAATTCTCGCAAGGTCCTTCAATTGTGTCAGAGAGAAAAGAAGGGACAGCTAAGCAAGCCCATGCTAAATGCATCACAGATCTTCATGTGGATAATCCTCATTGACCAATGGTACCTTTCTTTGCTCTTGCTGCATGTTTTTGTTTTACTGCTCTCGAGTGCTTGTCCTGGTTTGTGGTGGCTGACTGGTTCTGGTTGATTTTCTGCTGCAGCTGTCACTCCCTCCATGTCCATACCCAACTGTTCCAGTAGAGCATCTCAGTCAGTCAGTCAGTCAGTCAGTGGTCTAGTTGGTCTCATACTTTCTCTGGACTGGCTGTGTGTAGGCCAATGTTTGGGTTCCTCCTTCAGTCCTAGTTGGCAGAACGTTTGTTCCTCTATGGCTCTTATTTGGCCCTGGGAGAAAGAAACAGGCTTTGTTTTAGAAACTGGAAAGTGAGACTGCAACTGTATATCCTAGCCTTGTTGGTGAGTCGGATTATAGGCGTATAACGTGATTCAAAATATGATATTCTCCTACAGTGCTGGCCATGTAAAGTTTAACCTTTTCATTCAAATGCCAACTGTTTAGTCTACAGACGTTGTCTGGGTTGCCATGGTAATGCCTGGCAAGGTTGAGCAGAAAGGCGGAGTGGGGACGCAGTCCATCTTTCCCCATGGGACACCCTCTTGGACAAGGCCATGTCAAATCTTGTGGAACCATGTCAGTTTTCCCTATTCTATTTCAATGGCTCTGGGGCTGTAGCCTTTTAGCCCGTAGTTGTATTGAGCCTAGGTGCTTTATTGGGATTGGAGCCTAGGTGATTTCTTCTCAGTAGAGCCTAGGTGACTGCTTCTGTGTAGAGCCTAGGTGCCTGTTAATTAAAGGAGCAATTAACTGTGCGTATTACAGAAACATGGTAGCTTTGCTAACCCGTTCACCCCCCCCCCCCCTCCTTATATCCCTCTTAGGTGCTGACTGTTTTAGACCAGAGATGCAGGTCCCCCAATTTGGCGCTCCCCGGACCTGAAACTGGTGACGGGACTGAGGAGTGGACACAAACCAAAGAACCCCTTCTCTACAGCCAGCCGTGCTTGGATGCAGCTGAATAACAAGCTGAGGAAGAGAAAAAGAAAGAGCATTTGATTCTTCTGCTCCATTCAGAGGACTGCCATCCATGTGGTGGTATGATGAGACTGTGAGTCAGGAGAAACACAATCAGACGGGAGCGTAGTGATAAAGGGAGAGAAAGAAAGAAAGGCAAGAAAGGTAGAGGATTAAGGGTGCGAGGTGAGTGTCAAGGTGCCCTCCTAACCCCTAGGTGGTAGCACCAGTCAGGGCAGCAAGATGACCAGCCTGTTCAGGCGCAGCAGCAATAATGGAGGCTCCAGGGGAGGTGGAGGAGGAGGGGGAGGCAGTGGTGGTTCCACCCCAGGAGATCTCAACAACAGCCGGCCTAACCGACAAGTCCGGCGCCTGGAGTTCAACCAGGCCATGGAGGACTTCAAGATCATGTTCCCCACCATGGATTACGAGGTCATCGAGTGCGTCCTGCGTTCCAACAACGGAGCGGTGGACGCCACCATCGACCAGCTCCTCCAGATGAGTATCGACGGAGAGGGATCAGATGACAGCTCTGACTCCGATGACAGCATCCCACCAGAGGTCAGTCAGTGCAGGGTCACTGACTCTCTTCACTTAAAAAATTAAAATGGCAATAGTACTGTTTGTCCATCTTGAGACGCCATAGTGAAGATCCTTGCCAGCTGGTCAGCACATGCTCCGAGTATGCATCCTGTTTAAAGGTCTTCCTCACATCGGCTACAGAGAGCGAGATCACACAGTCGTCCAGAACAGCTGGTGTTCTTATGCATGGCTCAATGTTGCTTGCCTCGAAGCGAGCGTAGAAAACATTTACCTTGTCTGTTAGGCTCATGTCGCTGGGAAGCTCGTGGCTGGGTTTTCCGGTGTAATCTAAGATAGTTTGCAAGCCCTGACACATCAGTCGCGCATCAGAGCCAGCATAGTAAGATTCGATCTAAGTCCTGTATTGATGCTTTGCCTGTTTTGAATACTTGTCGGAGGTCGTAGCGGGATTTCTTATATGTCCAGGTTAGTGTCACGCTCCTTGAAAGCGACAGCTCCATAGCTTCTAGTTGGGGTGTGTACGTACGGCCACTGTGGGGACAACGTCGTCAATGCACTTATTAATGAAGTCGGTGACTGATGTGGTAAACTCATCAATGTTATCTGAAGAATCCCGGAACATAATCCAATCTGTGCTAGCAAAACAGTCCTGTAGCATAGAATCCGCTTCATCGGACCACTTCCATATTGAACGAGTCACTGGCACTTCCTGTTTGAGTTTTTGCTAGGAAGCAGAAGGATAGTGTTATGGTATGATTTGCCAAAGGGAGGGCAAAGAAGGGCCTTGTATGCATTTCTGTTTGTGGAATTAAGATGATCTAGAGTTTTGTTACCTCTAGTTGCACAGGTGACATGCTGGTAAAAATTGTTAAACGGATTTAAGTTTCCCTGCAGTAAAATCACTGGCTATGAGAAATGCTGCCTCTGAATGTGCATTTTCTTGTTTGCTTATGGCCCTAAGCAGCTCGTTGTGAGTGAGGTCTTTATGCCAGCATTGGTTTGTGGTGGTAAATAGACAGCTACGAAAAATATGGATGAGAACACTTTTGGTAAATAGTATGGTCTGCAGTTTAGCAGGTATTCTAACTCAGCCAAGCAAACCTTGAGACTTCCTTAACATTAGAGCTCACCCACCAGCTGTTGTTAACAAAGCGACACACTCATCATCCCTTCGTCTTACCCGAGTTTGCAGTCCTGTCTTGATGATGCATAGAAAAGCCAGAAAGATGTGTATTCATGTCCTCATTCAGCCACAACTCTCGGAAATTTAGGATTTTACAGTTTTTCAGGTCCTGTTGATAGGATAGTCTCGAACGGATTTCACCCAGTTTGTTCTCCAGTGTTGCACGTTTGCCAGTTGAATAGAGAGCAGTAGTTGTCTATTTGCTCACCGACCTAGTCACGTCAGGGTTCTGGCTCGCCAGCCTCTCTTTCGCCACAGCTTCCTTTCGAGTCCCGGGGATTAGGGTCTGGTCCGGAGTAAGCAGAACATAGAAATGTTTGTCCAAATTGAGGTTAGTGATTTCTGTTCTGATGTTCCAAAGTTTTCTTTCATAGGAATTGATGGTAGAGACCTTATGTACAAAAAAAGTTAAGATCAGCTTAAAAAACACATGAAATAGCAGAATTGTCCAGGAGCACGTAAGACGGATGCTATGCACTGCATTGTTATCATGTTGGACGTAAAATACTGTCAAATCACCAGGAAAAGAGTAAGGTTGGACGGGATCCACATTTTCATACTGTCATACCCTTTTTGTACCATAATGTCATACCCTTTCTGTACCATACTGTCTGTACCATATTGTCATACCCTTTCTGTACCATACCATACTTTACCATACTGTCATACACTTTCTGTACCATACTGTCTGTACCATACCATACTGCACCATACTCTCATACCCTGTCTGTACCATACTGTCTGTAGCATACCATACTGTCATACCCTTTCTGTACCATACCATACTGCACCATACTGTCATACCCTCTCTGTACCACACTGTCTGTAGCATACCATATTGTCATACCATTTATGTACCGTACTGTCTCTACCATACTGTCATACCATGTACAGTGCCTTGCGAAAGTATTCGGCCCCCTTGAACTTTGCGACCTTTTGCCACATTTCAGGCTTCAAACATAAAGATATAAAACTGTATTTTTTTGTGAAGAATCAACAACAAGTGGGACACAATCATGAAGTGGAACGACATTTATTGGATATTTCAAACTTTTTTAACAAATCAAAAACTGAAAAATTGGGCGTGCAAAATTATTCAGCCCCCTTAAGTTAATACTTTATAGCGCCACCTTTTGCTGCGATTACAGCTGTAAGTCGCTTGGGGTATGTCTCTATCAGTTTTGCACATCGAGAGATGTGCAAAACAGCTTGAGCTCAGTGAGTTTGGATGGAGCATTTGTGAACAGCAGTTTTCAGTTCTTTCCACAGATTCTCGATTGGATTCAGGTCTGGACTTTGACTTGGCCATTCTAACACCTGGATATGTTTATTTTTGAACCGAATACTTTCACAAGGCACTGTATGTACCATATTGTCTGTACCATACCATACAGTCATACCCTGTTTGTACCATACCATACTGTCATACCCTTTCTGTACCATACTGTCTGTACCATACTGTCATACCCTTTCTGTACCATCCCATACTGTCATACCCTTTCTGTACTGTACCATACTGTCATACCCTTTATGTTCCATACTGTCTGTCGATACCATACTGCCATATCCTTCCTGTACCTTTCTGTACCACACCATACTGTCATACCCTTTCTGTACCACACTATACTGTACCATACTGTCTGTACCATACCATCATACCCTTTCTGTACCATACTGTCATACCATTTATGTACCATACCATACTGTCTATACCATATCATACTGTCATACCCTTTCTGTGCCATACTGTCTGTACCATACCATACTGGCATACCCTGTTTGTACCATACTGTCATACCCTTTCTGTGCCGTACCATACTGTCATACCCTTTCTGTACCATAACATACCATACTGTCATACCCTTTCTGTACCATACTGTCATACCCTTTCTGTGCCGTACCATACTGTCATACCCTTTCTGTACCATACCATACTGTCATACCCTTTCTGTACCATACCGTACTGTCATACGCTTTCTGTACTGTACCATACTATCTGTACCATACCATACTGTCATACCACACTGTACCATACTGTCATATTATTTCTATACCATACTGTATCATACTGTCCTACCATTTCTGTAGCATACTGTCTTAACCATACCATAGTAATGACAATTACAACAATACTGAATGAAAACTTATTTTAACTTAATATAATACATCAATAATAATCAATTTAGCCTCAAATAAATAATGAAACATGTTCAATTTGGTTTAAACAATGCATTAACAAAGTGTTGGAGAAGAAAGTAAAAGTGCAATATGTGCCATGTAAAAAAGCTAACGTTTAAGTTCCTTGCTCAGAACATGAGAACATTTGAAAGCTGGTGGTTCCTTTTAACATGAGACTTCAATATTCCAAGGTTTTAGGTTATATAGTATTTATAGGACTATTTCTCTCTATACCATTTGTATTTAATATACCTTTGACTATTGGATGTTCTTATAGGCACTTTAGTATTGCCAGTGAAACAGTATAGCTTCCGTCCCTCTCCTCGTCCCTACCTGGGCTCGAACCAGGGACACATCGACAACAGCCACCCTCGAAGCATCGTTACCCATCACTCCTCAAAAGCCGCGGCCCTTGCAGAGCAAGGGGAACAACTACTCCAAGTCTCAGAGCGAGTGACGTTTGAAACGCTATTAGCGCGCACCCTGCTAACTAGCTAGCCATTTCACATCGGTTACACCAGCCTAATCTCAGGAGTTGATAGGCTTGAAGTCATAAACAGCGCAATGCTTGAAGCATAGCGAAGAGCTGCTGGTAAAACGCACTAAAGTGCTGTTTGAATGAATGCTTACGAGCCTGCTGCTGCCTACCACTGCTCAGACTGCTCTATCAAATATCAAGTCATAGACTTAATTATAACAATAACACACAGAAATATGAGCCTTTGGTCATTAATATGGTCGATTCCGGAAACTGTCATTTCGAAAACAAAATGTTTATTATTTCAGTGAAATACGGAACCGTTCCGTATTTTATCTAACTGTTACGGTTTTCTTCCGTCGAAAGAGAGTCGGACCAAAATGTGGTTACTCATGTTCTTTAATGAAAAAATTAACTATACATGAAATAACTTAAATATACAAAACAACAAACGGAACGTGTGAACCTATACAGCCTATCTTGTGACAACAAACACAGAGACAGGAACAATCACCCACGAAATACTCAAAGAATATGGCTGCCTAAATATTGTTCCCAATCAGAGACAACGATAATCACCTGACTCTGATTGATAAACGCCTCAGGCAGGCATAGACTATGCTAGACACCCCACAAAACCCCAAGACAAAAACGCACCACAATAACCCATTTTGCACCCTGGTCTGACCAAATAAATGAAGACAAACATAATATACTTCGACCAGGGCGTGACACTAACGGCTGGCATCCATAAGTCTAAATATTGCTGTTACATTGTACAACCTTCAATGTTATGTCATAATTACATAAAATTCTGGCAAATTAGTTCGCCAGGAGGCCCAAACTGTTGCATATACCCTGACTCTGCGTGCAATGAACTCAAGAGAAGTGACACAATTTCACCTGGTTAATATTGTCTGCTAACCTGGATTTCTTTTAGCTAAATATGCAGGTTTAAAAATATATACTTATATGTATTGATTTTAAGTAAGGCATTGATGTTTATGGTTAGGTACAGTCGTGCAACGACTTTTTTCGCAAATGCGCTTTTGTTAAATCATCCCCCGTTAGGAAGAAATAGTCTTCACGCTGTTCGCAACGAGCCAGGCGGCCCAAACCTGCTGCATATACCCTGACTCTGTTGCAAGAGAGGTGACACAATTTACCTAGTTAAAAGAAATTCATGTTAGCAGGCAATATTAACTAAATATGCAGGTTTAAAAATATGGTACACATTGGAGCAACGACAGTCTTTTTCTGCGAAATAGCATCGATTATATGCAACGCAGGACACGCTAGATAAACTAGTAATATCATCAACCATGTGTAGTTAACTAGTGATTAGGATTGATTAATTGTTTTTATAAGATAAGTTTAATGCTAGCTAGCAACTTACCTTCTTTCTGCATTCGCGTAACAGTGGGGTTCCCCATGGGGTGCAATGAGAGGCAGGTGGTTAGAGCATTAGACTAGTTTACTGTAAGGTTGCAAGATTGAATCCCCGAGCTGACAAGGTAAAACATCTGTCATTCTGCCCCTGAACAAGGCAGTTAACGAGGTTAAGTTAAATAAGAATGTTAACCCACTGTTCCTAGGCCGTCATTGAAAATAAGAATGTGTTCTTAACTGAAATACCATACTGTCTGTACCATAACTTATCCTTTCTGTAACATACTGAGGTATACGGTATTCCCGGAAGTGCCCACAAAAGACGCTATTGTCACGATCGTCGGACCAAAGTGCAGCGTGGTGTGAATCCATTATTTTATTGAATGACGAAAAACACAAAGAACACTTAAACAAAAACAACAAAACGAACGTGACGCTATGATAACGAGTGCTGACACAGGCAACTACACATAGACAATAACCCACGAAATACCCAAAGAAGATGGCTGCCTAAATATGGTTCCCAATCAGAGACAACGATAAACACCTGCCTCTAATTGAGAACCAATCTAGGCAAACATAGACCAACATAAACCTAGATGAAAACAACCCCATAAATCTACAAAAACCCCTAGACAGTACAAACACCCTAGAATGAGACAAAAACACACATCACCCATGTCACACCCTGACCTTACCAAAATAATAAAGAAAACAAAGAATACTAAGGTCAGGGCGTGACAGCTATATCTTAAATAAAATCAATTGGGCAACATGGATCTTGATCCAGGAAAGGGATGGATTTATTTCTGCTGTAAGCAAGAAGCTTGAACTTGCCATCTAACCACTTAGCTAGCAAGTTAGCAAACCAAATGCAAAGCTGAAGCCCTGAGCTGGATGTAATTTATTTGGCACATCTATGACAGTTAACTTATAGTTAGTTATAAGCAGTGGTGTAGCACGTGCTGACGGTATGATTTACGGTATTGAAAATCATACCAACTGTATGTCTAAATGCCCCAGTATACGGTATATCACCGAAGTTTAGCGCAAATATTTTCTTTATTTAGGAAATATGTTCAAGTATTCCCACGCATATATAGAAAGGCATATGTGATCATATCCCAACTGTAATCAAGGTTTGAAATGATTCTGTTTTTGTCAAATACTATATCTGTTTGGGATTCTTGCGGTTAATTTGCAGTCTACAAATTATTTATAGCTATGTTCTGACCATCTGCTCAAGGAAAAATGGGCCCATGGCTGAATGTAATTGGGGACCGCTGGTCCACATCCTCTGCTGGCCTCCCTCCCCTCCTGTTATTGTTGTAGTCTAGGTATTAATAAAAAATAAATAATACATTATGTACCACTACCACACACAGAAAAGAAAGGAACTGCAACCCATCTCATCTCACTAGAATATAAATAGTAAAGGCAGCACTAATGCCTAAAAGTAATGCTGTTTGTGTGCTCAAGTTACCGTATCAGACACTAACCTAACCAGCTTCTTTCTTAAAACTGAAACTATTTATCTTATTGACATGAGTGATTTTAAATGGATAAATGTGTATGGATGTTATTGATCAGGGACATGCTCTATCTTTCTCTTGCTCTCCTCCATTCCCCGGGCCAGGTTCTGGAGAGGACATTAGAACCAGACAGTTCTGACGAGGAACCGCCTCCTGTCTACTCACCGCCCACTTATGACATGCACATCTATGACAGGAAGTACCCAGAGGCCCCGCCCACTCCTCCACCAAGGTAAATTGTCATACTATCAGAGGAGGCTGGAGGGAAAGTGCTATAGGACAAGCTCATACAAGCTCATTGTAATGACTGGAATGGAAAGAATTGTGTCAAGCACATTGTTTCCATGTGTTTGATGTCATTCCATTTATTCCATTCCAGCCAATACAATGAGCCTGTCCTGCTATATACCAGCCTCCCACTAGCCTTCTCTGTACTATACTATACAGTTCAACAGATCTAAGAATTGCCCGGAGTGGTAATCTTTTAATCCTGTATAGAATATGTGCATCTCAAACATGAATACTGATTAGTTTATGAAAGGGAGGAAGGAAGGATGCATGTTTTAAAAAACCCAACAGGACATTTTGCTCACATGCAATCCCCTAGCCTGTACTGTTTTTAAAGCCCAGAGGAAGTGGTCCTATGAGGCTCTGGGATTTACATGCTCTGAATTAGGAGCAGAGGTCTGTTGATGTCACAGTTGACCACATGCTCTTATTGTTAGTCAATGCTCCACCTGGTGGCTGTTTTAAGGTGTGTTTTATTTTAATTTTATTTTACCTTTATTTAACTCGGCAAGTCAGTTAAGAACAAATTCTTATTTTCAATGACGGCCTAGGAACAGTGGGTTAACTGCCTGTTCAGGGGCAGAACGACAGATTTGTACCTTGTCAGCTCGGAGGTTTGAACTTGCAACCTTCCGGTTACTAGTCCAACGCTCTAACCACTAGGCTTGTGTGTGTGTGTGTGTGTGTGTGTGTTTGTGTGTGTGTGTGTGTGTGTGTGTGTGTGTGTGTGTGTGTGTGTTTGTGTGTGGGGGTGGGTGGGTGGGTGTGTGTGGGGGTGGGTGGGGGGGTGTGTGTGTGTGTATGTGGGTGTGTGGGGGTGGGTGGGTGGGTGGGTGGGTGGGGGTGTGTGTGTGGTGGGTGAGAGAGATACTGGACCAGTTAATAACAAACCTCCTTGTATTTGAATTTTCTTCAAGACCAAGATTATATGATTCAAGATCATGTCCACATTTCTTCTGCTTCACACCACCAGCTAAGAGATTCAGTTATCAAATTTTATTTGTACATACACATGGTTAGCAGATGTTAATGCGAGTGTAGCGAAATGCTTCTGGTTCTGACAGTGCAGTAATATCTAACAAGTAATCTAACAATTCCCCAACAACTACCTAATACACACACATCTAAAGGGGTGAATGAGAATATGTACATATAAGTATATGGATGAGCGATGGCCGAGCGGCATAGGCAAGGTGCAATAGATGGTATAAAATACAGTATAATGAAGTGGCAGTTATTGATTTCTTGGTCTGTACAAAGTAATGTGTTAAATGTGGTGACTGCTGCTCAAAGATGATTTTATTGTAAAGACAAACAGACATTCATTATTATTTGTGTTTTCATGCATTGCTTACTTTTCACAGAATCCGTACGCAATGTATGACGTGTGCATTTAGTTTAATTATAGTATGACATGGCATATGAATATCTAGTCTGACCCTAACCTTTTTTTGACCCTTGTCTGACCTAGGTTCGAGGCTCAGCCACCTCCAGGTCACCGGCAGGTCCGCAGCTTCAGGAACTGGAATCCGCCATTGCTTGGAAACCTTCCAGATGATTTTCTGCGGATCCTGCCACAGCAACTGGACAGTATACAGGTACACAGTAGATGTGAAGAAAACCACACACCAAAAAACATTAGCACTGTGACATTTTTTTATTTTTTTACCTTTTTTTCTCCCCAACTTCATGGTATCCAATTGGTAGTTAGTCTTGTCTCATTGCTGCAACTCCCGGTACGGACTCGGGAGAGGCGAAGGTCGAGAGCCGTGCGTCCTCCAAAACCCAACCCAACCAAGCCGCACTGCTTCTTGACACAATGCCCACTTAACCCTGAAGCCAGCCGCACCAATGTGTCGGAGGAAACACCGTACACCTGGTGACCGTGTCAGCATGCACTGCGCCCGACCCACCACAGGAGTTGCTGTTGCGCAATGGGACAAGGACATCCCTGCTGGCCAAACCCCCCCCCTAACCCGGACGACGCTGGGCCAATTGTGCTCCGCCCCATGGGTCTCCCGGTTGTGGCCGGCTGCGATAGAGCCTGGACTCGAACCCAGAGTGGCTCAGCCTTAGACCTCTGCGCCACTCGGGAGGCCCCTATTTATTTTTATTTTACCTTTATTTAACAAGGCAAGTCAGTTAAGAACAAACTCTTATTTTCAATGACGGCCTAGGAACTGCCTTGTTCAGGGGCAGAACAACAGATTTTTACCTTGTCAGCTCGGGAATTCGATCTTGCAACCTTCCAGTTACTAGTCCAACGCTCTAACCACTAGGCTACCTGCCACCCCATAATGACATCATCATTAACAGCAGAGTGACATCCTGCTTACAGAAATCAATAGTAACTAAATTAAACCTCTCTTTCTCCATCTCTCCTCCTCTAGGGCTCACAGAGCAGTCTGTCCCAGCCTTCTTCCTCCTCCTCCTCTCTGTCCTCCATCGCCCAGCAGACGGCCCAGGGAGGTATCTCCAGGCCAGGGGCTGGTGGAGCCCTAGGGGCCCCTGGAGGGCCAGGCGGTGCCGAGGGTGTGGAGGGGGCAGGCACGGAGCAAGAGCGTAAACTGAAACAGTACCTGGATGATGAGCGCATCGCCCTGTTCCTCCAGAACGAGGAGTTCATGAGGGAGCTGCAGCGCAACCGCGAGTTCCTGGTCGCCCTAGAGAGAGGTGTGCATGCGTGTGTGTGTGTGTGTCACATACAGATATATGCATACATGGTCACCTGCATGATATACTTTAACACACTCAATACATGTTCAGGACACAGTAGGCTAGTACAGTAGTCAAGTTTATGCTTTTTCCGGAGCAAGTCAGCCACTGTTGAAAATGCTCCTCTTTCTTTCATGATATGCTAGTTGCAAAGTCCCTTTTGTATCTTATGATGCTTCATCCTACAATAGTATACATTTGGGAACCATGTCCCACTTCATAAATGTTTCTTAGTGTCCCGTATTGCGTCATAACATCCAGCTCTCTCTGTTTTAGATCGCTTGAAGTATGAATCAAAGAAGTCCAATCATTCATCCACTCACATGGAGAGTTCCACAGCAGGTAGATATCATTCATAAGCTTCACCAGTAAATGTGTGTGTGGGTGATCATTCTTATTCAAACACACAATAGGCCTACACATTTCAATGACCTGGTTTGTTTTGATAACTTCACTTTATCACATCCCACATCTAACCACCTATCTTTATCACTTGCTAAGACTAGGTTTGGTGAAATCTTCTCCAAGTAGTTGTTGACACAATAAATAGCTTTCTCTGGAGTGATTAATTTAGTATTTTATTAGGATCCCCAATTAGCCACTGCTAGGAAACAGTGATTTACATAACATTACATAATAATACCAAATATCTTTTTTAAAATGTCTGTCTTTTCACAGTCCCCGTCGTTCAATAAGGTTTTCTTTTATCTGTTTTTTATTTGGTTGTATTGCTAGCTTGAGTTATCTGGGTCATGGCTCTATTTAATACTGTGCATTTCCCAGCCTCTGTTCTGGACCTGGGGACTGTGAAGAGATCTCTGGCTGCATGTCTTGTTTGGTACCGATGAGTGTCCTAACGGTGTTCCAACTGCTTGAACAGACAGTTCAGTACCTTTTTAACCCATCAACACCTCCCACAAAGACCAATAGTGATGCAGTCAATTTCTCCTCAACTTTGACATGCGTACCACTGACATTCACCCTCCATATAAATCTTCATGGAATACATGCTGCTCTGTTCTGGAACCAATTGCAATCCAACTCATCCCAAACCATCTCAATTGGGTTGAGGTCGGGTGATTGTGCTGGTTAAGTGTGCCTTGAATTCTAAATAAATCACCAACAGTGTCACCAGCAAAGCACCCCCACACCTCCTCCATGCTTCACGGTGGGAACCACACCTGATCATCCATTCACCTACTCTGCGTCTCCCAAAGACACGGTGGTTGGAATCAAAAATCTCAAATTTGGACTCATCGGACCAAAGGACAGATTTCTACCGGTCTAATCACCATTGTTCGTGTTTCTTGGCCCAAGCAAGTCTCTTCTTCTTATTGGTGTCCTTTAGTAGTGTTTACTTTGCAGCAATTTGACCATGAAGGCCTGATTCACGCAGTCTCCTCTGAACAGTTGATGTTGAGATTAGAGGTCGACCGATTAATCGGAATGGCCGATTAATTAGGGCCGATTTCAAGTTTTCATAACAATCGGAAATTGGTATTTTTGGACGCCTATCTTTCCAGATTTTTTATTATTATTATTTTTTTTTTACAAATGTATTTAACTAGGCAAGTCAGTTAAGAACACATTCTTATTCTCAATGACGACCTAGGAACGGTGGGTTAACTGCCTTGTTCGGGGGCAGAACGACAGATTTTCACCTTGTCAGCTCGGGGATTCAGTCTTGCAACCTTACAGTTAACTAGTCCAACACTCTAACCACCTGCCTCACGAGGAGCCTGCCTGTTATGCGAATGCAGTAAGAAGCCAAGGTACAGTGCCTTGCGAAAGTATTCGGCCCCCTTGAACTTTGCGACCTTTTGCCACATTTCAGGCTTCAAACATAAAGATATAAAACTGTATTTTATACTAATAATAATTTTGCACGCCCAATTTTTCAGTTTTTGATTTGTTAAAAAAGTTTGAAATATCCAATAAATGTCGTTCCACTTCATGATTGTGTCCCACTTGTTGTTGATTCTTCACAAAAAATACAGTTTTATATCTTTATGTTTGAAGCCTGAAATGTGGCAAAAGGTCGCAAAGTTCAAGGGGGCCGAATACTTTCGCAAGGCACTGTAAGTTGCTGGCATTAAACTTATCTTATAAAAAACAATCAATCAATCATAATCACTAGTTATACACATGGTTGATGATATTACTAGTTTATCTAGCGTGTCCTGCGTTGCATATAATCGATGCGGTGCGCATTCGCGAAAAAGGACTGTCGTTGCTCCAACGTGTACCTAACCATAAACATTAATGCCTTTCTTAAAATCAATACACATAAGTATATATTTTTAAACCTGCATATTTAGCTAAAAGAAAGGTTAGCAGGCAATATTAACCAGGTGAAATTGTGTCACTTCTCTTGCGTTCATTGCACGCAGAGTCAGGGTATATGCAACAGTTTGGGCCGCCTGGCTCATTGCGAACTAATTTGCCAGGATTTTACGTAATTATGACATAACATTGAAGATTGTGCAATGTAAAAGCAATATTTAGACTTAGGGATGCCATCTGTTAGATAAAATACTGAACTGTTCCGTATTTCACTGATTTCACTGATTCGAAGTGATAGTTTCTGGATTCGACCATATTATTGACCTGAGGCTCTTATTTCTGTGTGTTATTATGTTATAATTAACATTAACAATTAAGTCTGTGATTTGATAGAGCAGTCTGACTGAGCAATGGTAGGCACAAGCAGGCTCGTAAGCGTTCATTCAAACAGCACTTTCGTGCGTTTTGCCAGCATCTCTTCGCAATGCTTCAAGCATTGCCCTGTTTATGACTTCAAGCCTATCAACTCCCGAGATTAGGCTGGTGTAACTGATGTGAAATGGCTAGCTAGTTAGCGTGGTGCGCGCTAATAGCGTTTCAAACGTCACTCGCTCTGAGACTTAAAGTAGTTGTGCCCCTTGCTCTGCATGGGTAATGCTGCTTCGAGGGTGGCTGTTGTCGATGTGTTCCTGGTTCGAGCCCAGGTAGGGGTGAGGAGAGGGATGGAAGCTATACTGTTACACTGGCAATACTAAAGTGCCTATAAGAACATCCAATAGTCAAAGGTATATGAAATACAAATCGTATAGAGAGAAATAGTCCTATAATTCCTATAATAACTACAACCTAAAACGTCTTACCTGGGAATATTGAAGACTCATGTTAAAAGGAACCACCAGCTTTCATATGTTCTCATGTTCTGAGCAAGGAACTTAAACGTTAGCTTTCTTACATGGCACATATTGCACTTTAACTTTCTTTGTTTTTGCATTATTTAAACCAAATTGAAGATATTTCATTATTTATTTGGGGCTAAATTGATTTTATTGATGTATTATATTAAGTTAAAATAAGTGTTCATTCAGTATTGTTGTAATTGTCATTATTACAAATAAAAAAATAAAAAAATTGTCCGACTAATCGGCATCGGCTTTTTTTGGTCCTCCAATAATCGGTATCGGTATCGGCGCTGAAAAGTCATATTCGGTCGACCTCTAGTTGAGATGTTTCTGTTACTTGAACTCTGAAGCATTTATTTGGACTGCAATTTCTGAGGCTGGTAACTCTAATGAACTTATCCTCTGCAGCAGAAGTAATTCTAGGTCTTCCTTTCCTGTGGTGGTCCTCATGAGAGCCAGTTTTGTCATAGCGCTTGATGGTTTTTGCAACTGCACTTGAAGAAACTTTCAAAGTTCTTGAAGATTTCCGCATTGACTGATCTTCATGTCTTAAAGTAATGATGGACTGTCGTTTCTCTTTGCTTATTTGAGCTGTTATTGCCATAATATCGACTTGGTCTTTTACCAAATAGGGCTATCTTCTGTATACCACCCCTACTTTGTCACAACACAACTGATTGGCTCAAAAGCATTAAGAAGGAAAGAAATTCCACAAATTAACTTTTAACAAGGCACACCTGTTAATTGAAATGCATTCCAGGTGACTATCTCATGAAGCTGGTTGAGAGAATGCCAAGAGTGTGCAAAGCTGTCATCAAGGCAAAGTGTGGCTACTTTGAATAATTACAAATATAACATATATTTTGATTTGTACAACACTTTTTTTTTCATTCCATATGTGTTATTTCATAGTTATGATGTCTTCACTATTATTCTACAGTGTAGAAAATAGTCTAAACAAGGCAAACCCTTGAATGAGTAGGTGTGTCCAAACTTTTGACTGGTACTGTATATCCTTCTTTGCCGCACATGACCACACAACAGGGCAGTAGTTCAGGTGTGACAAAACATTGACAGACCTCTTCCCATTTTAGAAACCATTGAGTCTAATTGTTTTGACCATGACAACTTGCTGTCTAGGGTTACACCGAGCAGTTTAGTCTCCTCAACTTGCTCAGTCGCCACATTATTCAATAATAGATCCTAGATAAGGTTGAGTGGGTGATTTGTCCAAAAAACTATGCTTTTTAGTTTGAGATTGCTAATCTTGGCCAACGGAATTACATTTGCCTTCCTTCAGGCCTGAGGGCACACACTGTCTTCTGGGCTTAAATTGAAGATGTGGCAGAAAGGTGCAAACATGTATTCCTTTATCAACTTCAGCAATTTACCATCTATGTTGTCGGTACCGGGGGGCTTGTCCTTATTTATAGAGTGCAACAAGTTTTTCACCTCTTCCACACCAACTTTGCAGAACTCAAAACTACAGTGCTTGACTTTCATTATTTGGTCCGTTATGCATGAATATGAAAGCTCAGCGTTTGTTGTTTGCATGTCATGCCTAAGTTAGCAAATCTTGTCAACAAAAATGGTTGGCAATATCCAAGGGTTTTGTTATGAACAAGCCATCCGTTTCAATGAAGGTTGGTGCCGAGTTAGCTTTTTTTGCCAGGAATTTCATTTAAAGTACTCCAGAGATTTTTACTATCATTCTTTATATAATTTATCTTTGTTCAATAGTAAAAACATTTTTTTTTAAACTACAAGTTTTGTTTAGATTCCATCAAGTCTTAAAGTTCCCAGATAGTTTTTTTTACGACAACTATAGTAAATAATTTAGACTTTACATGGTCAAATCAAAAATGGTTGAAATAAATTGTTGGTTGACTACTCGGGTTCATTATTTGTGCATGTGTGTTCTTGTGTTCGTACAGTATGTGTGAGCACATGTTGTTTTTGTGTGTGTGTGTGTGTGTGTGGTGTGTGTGTGCGCATAATATGTTTGTCCTTTACAACTTCTTTCTTTGTTTCCAGGAGAGCACTGTGCGTCAGGGTCAATGGAGGCTTGTACTGCTGTGTCAGATGACGCCATGTTTAGAGACAAACTCAAACACATGGGCAAATGTAAGACAACCTCTACACATTATTACCATCACGTGTCTTTCTGGCAATGGCTTGTTAACTAACTCAATCAAGAGAACAGCATACTTAGGCAAACCCTTTTTACAATCCTTTGTTCTGGTAATTTATTTTGTGATGATACTGTTGTCTCTCCCACCTAGCAACAAGAAAGAAGCTGTTTGAAATCGCCAGATCATTCTCTGACAAGACAAAGCGAAGAAAGTTAAAAAGAAGAACGCTCCTGAAGCACCAGTCGTATCCTTCATTGCCAGTCGATTCTAATTTCCAATCAGAAACATTAGATGGGTTCCATTTTGCAGTGTTTTATAGAACTCAATGATCACGTACCACATACTGTATAATACAGATGTCCAGTGCCTTTGGTAATTTTCAGACCCCTTTTGTTAGGTTTCCACCTTTTGTTAGGTTACAGCCTTATTCTAAAATGTATTCGTTTTTTTAATTCATCAAAAATAAACATCAGAAATATCACATTTACGTAGGTATTCAGACCCTTTACTCAGTACTGTGTTGAAGCACCTTTGGCAGCGATTACAGCCTCAAGTCTTCTTGGGTATGACTCTACAAGCTTGGCACACCTGTATTTGGGGAGTTTCTCCCAGTCTTCTCTGCAGACCTCAAGCTCTGTCAGGTTGGAGTGTTTTCAGGTCTCTCCAAAGATGTTGGATCGGGTTTAAGTCTGGGCTCTGGCTGGGCCACACAAGGACATTCAGAGACTTGTCCCGAAGCCACACCTGCATTGTCTTGGCTGTGTGCTTAGTGTTGTTGTCCTGTTGGAAGGTGAACCTTCGCCCCAGTCTGAGGTCCTGGGCGCTCTGGAGCAGGTTCTCATCAAAGATCTCACCGTACTTTGCTCTGTTCATCTTTGCCTCGATTCTGACTAGTCTCCCAGTCCATGCCGCTGAAAAACATCCCCACAGCATGATGCTGCCACCACCATGCTTCACCGTAGGGATGGTGCCAGGTTTCCTCCAGACGTGACGCTTGGCATTCAGGCCAAAGAGTTCAATCTTGGTTTCATCAGACCAGAGAATCTTGTTTCTCATGGTCTGAGAGTCTTTAGGTGCATTTTGGCAAACTCTAAGCAGGCTGTCATGTGCTTTTTACTGAGGAGTGGCTTCTGTCTGACCTAATTGGTGGAGTTCCAAACTTATTCCATTTAAGAATGATGACTTTCCTAGTTAAATAAAGGTTACACAATGATTGAGGCCACTGGGTTCTCAGGGCCCTTCAATGCTGCAGAAATAATCAAGTTGTAGAAGCATCTCAAGGATGATCAATGGAAACAGGATGCACCTCAGCTTCATTCCCTCAGCTTCATTACTTTTGTACATAAGGTATTTCTGTTTATTTTTGTTTTATATACATATATATATATACACACAGTGGGGAGAACAAGTATTTGATACACTGCCGATTTTGCAGGTTTTCCTACTTACAAAGCATGTAGAGGTCTGTAATTTTTATCATAGGTACACTTCAACTGTGAGAGACGGAATCTAAAACAAAAATCCAGAAAATCACATTGTATGATTTTTAAGTAATTAATTTGCATTTATTGCATGACATAAGTATTCGATACATCAGAAAAGCAGAACTTAATATTTGGTACCGAAACCTTTGTTTGCAATTACAGAGATCATACGTTTCCTGTAGTTCTTGACCAGGTTTGCACACACTGCAGCAGGGATTTTGGCCCACTCCTCCATACAGACCTTCTCCAGATGCTTCAGGTTTCGGGGCTGTCGCTGGGCAATACGGACTTTCAGCTCCCTCCAAAGATTTTCTATTGGGTTCAGGTCTGGAGACTGGCTAGGCCACTCCAGGACCTTGAGATGCTTCTTACGGAGCCACTCCTTAGTTGCCCTGGCTGTGTGTTTCGGGTCGTTGTCATGCTGGAAGACCCAGCCACGACCCATCTTCAATGCGCTTACTGAGGGAAGGAGGTTGTTGGCCAAGATCTTGCGATACATGGCCCCATCCATCCTCCCCTCAATACGGTGCAGTCGTCCTGTCCCCTTTGCAGAAAAGCATCCCCAAAGAATTATGTTTCCACCTCCATGCTTCACGGTTGGGATGATGTTCTTGGGGTTGTAATCATCCTTCTTCTTCCTCCAAACATGGCGAGTGGAGTTCAGACCAAAAAGCTCTATTTTTGTCTCATCAGACCACATGACCTTCTCCCATTCCTCCTCTGGATCCTCCAGATGGTCATTGGCAAACTTCAGACAGGCCTGGACATGCGCTGGCTTGAGCAGGGGAACCTTTGGTGCGCTGCAGGATTTTAATCCATGACGGCGTAGTGTGTTACTAATGGTTTTCTTTGAGACTGTGGTCCCAGCTCTCTTCAGGTCATTGACCAGGTCATGCCGTGTAGTTCTGGGCTGATCCCTCACCTTCCTCATGATCATTGATGCCCCACGAGGTGAGATCATACAACTTGAACTTCTTCCATTTTCTAATAATTGCGCCAACAGTTGTTTCCTTCTCACCAAGCTGCTTGCCTATTGTCCTGTAGCCCATCCCAGCCTTGTGCAGGTCTACAATTTTATCCCTGATGTCCTTACACAGCTCTCTGGTCTTGGCCTTTGTGGAGCGGTTGGAGTCTGTTTGATTGAGTCTTTTATACAGGTAACGAGTTCAAACAGGTGCAGTTAATACAGGTAATGAGTGGAGAACAGGAGGCCTTCTTAAAGAAAAGCTAACTGGTCTGTGAGAGCCGGAATTCTAACTGGTTGGTAGTTGATCAAATACTTATGTCATGCAATAAAATGCAAATTAATTACTTAAAAATCATACAATGTGATTTTCCGGATTTTTGTTTTAGATTCCGTATCTCACAGTTGAAGTGTACCTATAATCAAAATTACAGACCTCTACATGCTTTGTAAGTAGGAAAACCTGCAAAATCGGCAGTGTATCAAATACTTGTTCTCCCCACTGTGTGTATATATATATAAATGTTCTTAAAAAATCTAAACCTGTTTTCGCTTTGTCATTATTGGGTATTGTGTGTAGATTGCTGAGGAAATTGTTTTATTTAATCCGTTTTAGAACAGGGCTGTAACATAACAAAATGTGGAAAAAGGTAGAGGGGTCTGAATACTTTCCGAATGCACTGTATGTATCATATCCAGCCCTTTAGGTGTTTTCCTCAACCATATCCCCACTAAGACTGGGCATAGCCAACTCTACAGCCAACCTCCTGGAGGATGTGGAGGGAAGCCCAGAAGATGGCCAGCCCAGAAGATCAGACACTCAAGAAGATGATGTGCCACACAAGGAGCTGTTGTCATGGTGAAAACCTGTGTTCTTCCCTGTTGGGAATTGTATGGCTTTACTCTGTGTAACTACTAGAACTGCTCTAATCAAACAACTTTGGTTTTAGAAGTGGGTGGGACATAAGTTTTCATATTTTTGTATTAATTTTTTCAGTCGTATAAATGTTCCACACAGCCTACCCGTCCGCTCGGAGGCATCCGCATGATCCTAAAGCACACCGTAGCATTGCTTTGTATCACATTCCACGTTATAAAACTGGGGACAAAAATGCCATTTCAGAATGTGCAAATTTCCCATTTGAAAGTTGGTTGAAATAAATCCTTTGTTTATAGATCAACTTTTGGCTGTAATCTGACAAACATGTCACCTCCTCCATTTCAGATCCTCCAAGGCTGTACCACATCAGTGTTTCCATGGTGACAGCAGAATGACCCATGGCTGGTGGCCAAGCAATACTTCGGCTCCTTCCTCCCCTAACACAGACCAGCTAATCCCAGGCCAAGAAGTGACATGGGACCACCCACTTGCCCAGGGGGAGAAGAAGCAAACTGCTATCCACACACCACCTCTCCTTAACTCTGACTGTTCATAACCGCATTGGATTACCATTATAATCTCTGTATTATAACTCTTAGTTAATATATGATTTAATATGTAAAGGACAGATGCATTAGTCTTTTGACTGTTCTGTATTTTTTTAAATATATCTGCTCCCTTTAATCCCCATTGCAGAAGGCATGGCAGCCTTGCTAAGGATGACCATATGGACTCATCTAGTGTTACCAGTCTAATCTATTTTATATGGCTGGGATAGGTCACTCCTGAGCCAAAGTGTGCACCTCTGAAATGTCCCATAATAAACCATGTTCACTCCCAGTAGCCATGTGTTGCTACGTCCATTTGGTCACAGTTTTAAACAGACAGTAACCAGTGATGACGTGGCACGTTTTTAAACATCTCAACTAGAATCACAGCTCAATCCAAGTTCAATCCCATTTTCCCTGAAAATTCAGGAAACAGAAAATACTTGTAAACAGAGACCGTAACATTACAGTCAATATTATAGTAGACCCCCCCCCCCCCCCCCCCCCTGTAAATCTAGAGTCTCCTCTGAGCAATTTGACACCCTTCTGCTGCACCCTATATAAAAGAGGCATTCCAACCTATCAAAATAGTCACTTGTCCCTAGCAGGTCATATTTCATCCCATATTGTTATGTCAATGTGTAACTAAATGCCAAGCTTTCCCTTTAATCCAATTTCAGGAATTCTGACAATAAACATAAGCTTTCATGTGAACTGAAATAATTCCTCAAGCTACACTGACTGCCATATCTCAGTATTCTCATGTCTTTTTCAATACAGCATTTATATCTTGTTGAGAGGAAGGAGGGGTGCATATTGCCGAATTCCAGTATTATTGAGTACACAATATAACTAGTTGAAAAATTGGATAAACATATATACCAGTCATCTGTGCACATTGATGATAAACATGTGTTTTGTTTTGTGGTGTATTGGGAAATGAACCACCTGTAATGGGAAGTGTTGGGTATGGAGAGAGCAGAGCAGGATATGGATGATGCCTCTGTGAGGACTGGCATTGTTCTTTATTAAATATGCTGTTGGATGTATCAGTAGAAAAGAGAAGGCTGATGATGATCCAGTGCTGTGATATGAGCTTCAACAGACAGTCGAGGTAGATTTGAAATCAACCCTTTGAGCAACTAGCTGATTTGCAAGGCTTCACATTGATCTGTCAATTTCCCAACTATTGGACATTATTACCAGCTTCAATCTTATTCTGAAGCCTTCTCCCCAAAGTGTGCTCTTTGCTCACAATCATTAAAAAGGAAGGGAATGACTGGTGTAGGAAATATATTTTAATGTTTTAAAAGGTATTCGTAGGAGTGAGCAAGCCAAGTGCACTTTGGGGAGAAGGGTGGGGAATTGGAACACACCACTCTTCCTTCTAAAATGGATTTACATGTAAATGTTGATTTGCTACCTCTCAAATTATGACGTATCCACGATTGAAAATTAATATTTTTACGATTGAAATTTACCAATTTACCATTTTTTCCTTGATTCAGGAATGAGACATGTTTTAACCCCTTCTCTGTCAGGGATGTTGATAGAAGATCTCATTGGTGATAGGTCATGTGTTGTACATAAGGAGAAATGTCTGTTTGTTGTACATACGGAGAAAATTCAAGTATTGATTGTGTGAAGGGAGGCTGAAACGGACCCTTTTGGTGTTCCTTTTGAAGTCTGTTGATGTTATGGATTGGGTTTGGAATTTTGCCCCTTAGACAATTTCTATGTGTTGTCAATTTCTTGTTTGTTAGTTTTGCTCTCAGCATTTCTCATACAGGTCTTCACAAACTCTCACAAATGTATGCCAATAAAAGGAGTTTATTGCCCTTGCCATAATGAAAACAATTTGCCAGACTGCTGTAATGTCACCCAATCATTTGTACTGTTATTGAACAACAGATCACTCAGCTTACTCAAACTGCCATCAGACTATCCATTTACCTTCATTATTACTGTCATGCTATTCACACATATCTTTATAGGTGTTTAAAATGGGCTTTTATAAATAAAAAAAATAGCTTCTACTGTACCAGACTTTCAAATGTCACCCTATGATAGTGGAGTGCTTTCATTTATTTCCATAGAAGACATTCTAACTCATATCTGCAGCAACCGAGGGAGCATCAGTGACAAGAAGCAGGTTATGTTTGTTTACAATATCCTGTGACCTTTCACCCACTGACCAGTCAGCAGGTTTATGTCTGTTTATTCCAACATTGCATGATATCAGTTAGTCACCAAGTGCTTGCACACCATTGGTCTTTTGCTTAGTTTTGTTCTTTTCAGAAAAGTGAGAAATTAAATGTTTTGTATCTTCAGTTCCAGGCTTTTGATTGACATCTGTACATGAGTGCAGTTTTGTTATTGTACTGTCGAGGGCAACACTCGTCTGCATGGTTTTGTGATGTGATTTCAAAATCGATTGATGTTTGATGACTGCTCATAGAAACTTGTAGATACGTTATCGTCTCAGGGAAGTTTCCATCTTGTTTCTACTGTTCTTCCATTTCCAATTGGTCCGACTTGGTAAACGCACAATTAAGAATCTAGGCCAGGAAGTTTATTCCATCAGAAGCTTCAAATATGATTTTGGTGGCCAGACATGATTTCAAATGCTGGACCTGTATATAGGCCTAGTTGTTGTATGGAGAAGAGCATACTCAAAGTCATTTCTCACTCTAACGTTTTAACCTTTTCTGACCAATAGACATACAGCACCACAAATGCTTGGTCAGTGATTTTTGTTGTTGTTGAGATGTTGAGACGTACAGATGATTTTATTGTACTGTATGTGTGCCAGACAGTGATATGCTTCATGATGAATGTACATGAATAGAGATGAGGCCAGTACTAGCAGACAACATGCTTGTTTACAATGCACTCATGAGCCTGCAATCTTCTATGGCTCATAACCCTATCATAAGAATGTATGCTATATTTACTTTGAATAACTACCACCACAGAGCTGATGGTTTTCAGCCTCTTTTGTATTGAACTCGGTGAAATCTGTGTGGTCTGTCCAGAAACAACCCCTATAGCCCCTAAACCATTTTTGTAGATCTGTTTCTGGATTGGGCTGTAACCAATCCTACCAGTCAATGTAGGTCAAACATATGAAAAGGGTTGCTCATTATCAAAACTGAAATACATTTAAAGAACTTCAGAATTTGTATGATTCAAAATGTATTTGTTTGTGTCATATTTTGGAAGGACAAGGTCAGAAGCCAGTTTCTCCCCACAAAATATGTTTAAGGTTCTTTAGGTGATTGTTTTGCTCAAAATTGATTTCCGGATCAGATTTTTCTTACACTTTAAGAAAGTTTCTTACAGCTATTGAAGTAATCAAGTTGTGTTGTACCCTGTCTGATGTGATTGTGTTACATTTGTAAAGATTTATTAACATCCCTTTTCATTAAAGTTGTTTCAAATCAAATTGTATTTGTCACATGCACCATGTAGGTATAGTTATTAAAGTGACTATGCATTTCTATAAATCCCTTACACAAGATTGTCACAACTGACTCGTGAAAATTACTGTTATCGCTCAACGTCTGGCTCCTGGTGAGGCCTATCTTTTTGAAGAAAGAGAAAGACCTAGGACTTTTGTGCGCTAGATTTAAAGTGAAATGTTTCTAGCTAAGACAAAACACATTGGGAATAGATACTATAATGCACCGGTTGCACACATCTTTCTTGTTACAGTCAGAAAGGAATATAGGTGCAGTATAAACTATCTTTGGTATTGTGACATTCTTGTTTATGAATGGTTAAGGTCACGTGACCATTGACACAAATGTGTGTCATGTCGTGATGTGTCCCATCCCCCAATGTATATTATGTAAAATTGACTTTGTTGTCCCCCTCCCCACAGCTTTAAGCTTCAACAGAAAAAATAGTTATAGTTGGAAATATAATATATTTGTGATATATACTATTTGCCGTTGCAAAAGAACAGTGCACAATAAGAGTGAAATACTGTATATCAATGGTGATAAATGAGAGGGAAAACTTAAACGCTTACAAATGAAGGGGCGGTGCCATTTTATCACCTTGGTAACTGTGATGACGTTTGACGGAAACGTCCCAATCAGACAGACCTCCCCTATAGAATGAAAAGATGCCATCTAGTCTACGCCTCAGCCATTGTATTTCGCCGTTGTTTCTATTCAGTGGTGTGCTGTAACTCAGTAATTTCGTCGATTTTAATGAACGCAGATTTTAGCCATCCAGCTGAATTTATCAAAACCTAGTCTGCACACGGATTGCAAAGAAGATATTTACAAAAATAATTTTTGGGGCTCACGCGATATTAAAATTAGCAGCTAGGTACCTTTTTGGTTTATTTCCCCCAAAAAAGCTTTGTTATTAAACCAATAGACATTTCTCCACGGATCCGGTTTCTATTTAGATGGCAAGCTTCCCAGATTCTGTAAATGAAAATGAAATAGGTAAGTTGAGATTCTTCACTATCTTGCTCTGTTGTGTTTGGGGGAGCGGTTGACTATGTTTGAATATTCAGCTAGCTAGTTAATATGTATTCGCTACTATTTTACACCTTTTATCTGTCGATGACGCCATAAGTTGTCTTAGTTTATGTATTTTATGGGTCAAGTCGTTTCTTCCATAACCTATATCCCTTTAACTAGAGACTCGCACACTAACCGCCTGTCCCATATTCACCATGCCCCCACCGATTATGCTCCGTGGCCCTACACCAAAGACTGTATGGTAGAAACTTTGTGGCCACCCACAGCGCGAGCAGTCGGCACACTTTGTTTTCCATGTCCTTCTGTGGTGGTGATAACTACGTTTCTTCAGTAGGACTCATTCCTCACTAGTCGGGGGAACGCACTGATATTTTACGCATGCTAGATGTTTTATACAACGGGTGTTTTGATGCAACACTGTTGCGTAAAAACCCGTTATACATATGTATGTATGTATGTTGTCTCATTTACTTGGCCAAACATATGTTTACGGTACCCAGTTAAAATGCGTTTCTTGGACTAATAATATGTTGTGTATTATAGCCAACTTCATTCTCATTCGTTTACATTTCTAATGACGTCAAATAACAGTCTTGACTCTCAATCTCTCAGTGAAAGTAATTTTAAGCATCTGTTCTTACATTGAACATTCATATCCAGCTACATCAGAGGTCAGCTGAGCCTGGTGGAACCAGCCTGATCCGTGTTCATTTTATTTCACTATGAAGTGAAATAGATTGATGAATGCAGCAACCAGGCTTGTGTAATATAATGATAAATGCAGCATTCAGGCTGGTTCCAACAGGCTATGGTCAGTTGGGCCTGAAGCATCTTTTCTACACGGTCATTCAGATGTTGCTCACAAGCACCATGTCATTATGTTATTTCTGCTTTCAATCCTAGACTGGTCTCTTGTTTCTGTTTCAAGGTAAGGCTAAGTTCATCGGTGAACTCTTAGTGCCTGTTGCTCCCTTTGACCAGAAGTCTGGGCGAGAGACCTGGACTGTAGCCTTTGCACCTGATGGTTCTTACTTCGCTTGGTCTCAAGGGCATCGCATCGTGAGGCTCGTTCCCTGGTCAAAATGCCTGAAGAATTTGTAAGTACCTGTACTAGGTCTATCCACATAAAACAAATGGTTAGGCCCTACTTTAAAGGTCTGTTTACATTTTGAGGGAGGCCTATAGAGGCAACAATTCCTTTGAGTTTTGAAATTCAACAATGATGTTTCTGAATATCCTGTGCAATGAATGCACTGATTGATGTGGAGTCCTATTTGGCAGAGACGGCTGCAGAGGGCAGGGGAGCAAGAGAGACGGTGAATGAGGCTGGTGTGTTGCTGGTGCCCACTGGGTATTTGTTTGGCGGCTGCCTTGCCTGTTACATTATCTGGCGATTTTAAGGCCCTTTCAGCGCTCCTCCACTCCACAGGTCGCACTGATACATCTCACCTTACTGCACACGTACCAAGGCCACTGCAGGGTGAAACAGGGTTTGGAAAAGTCCCATTGTAGCCCAAACAACCGTGTTCATGCCCCTCAACAGACTGGTCCTTTATTGAGATTTATCTTCAGAATTACATATTTTTAGTTATTGTTGCTTCCTGTCTCCTAGTGCTTCTTACAATATGTACTTTTGTTTTGCTTGAATATCTTAATGTTCTATACTAGAGTCTACTTTTGTTTTGGCAACAGCTGATTGTTGATAACGTAGAGTGGACTTTCATTAATGGGGAGTTTTGGGTAAACCAAGTTAGAGGAAAGAACACTGCTTCTTGCTATTCAGGAGTGGACATATACTCCAAGGGCTTTGCGTTGTCATTTTGGCCCGGTACAAAGGCTGCTTTAAAATGCAGTCAAACTTGTACAACGGCGGTCTTGTCTTTGGCGAGAGAAAGCAAAACATAGCAGCTGAGGGTTTTATTACTATGTCCTTATGTTGTAAAATAATGTACGGTTTACTGCCATGAAGTCAACTTCTACATTTCTGCCTGTAAACTCTTCTGTAAACAATGACACGTCAAATCAATACTAAAACCATGTTGAGGGTTGTAAATGCACTTTGACATTATTTCAAGGCTACATCCTATTTTCGTTTTAAGTGGAGTCATAGGCCTTGGTAGCCTTGCTGACGTGGCTCACATGGTCAGGGATGTAGCGCTGACATACTGGTGTGGAGAGGATGCTGTTGCGAATGCATTATTTGCGCAGAGTTGTGCTTAATTCATGCTGAATTTTGATTGGTTCTGTTTTTTTGGGGGGGGGGGGGTTGATACCTCGTATTGTTTGGGTTTGAAAATCTAACAGTTGTATTAGAAGGGGGTGGATGCTCAGGGACTGTAGGTGGCTGTTTGAGTGAGAAAGACAGAGGAGAACAAATCATTTAAAAAGCACGTTATTGACGCATCGTGCTGACAACATCAACATAGCTTTTACAGACTCTGGAGTCAGGAGGACTTTGAGTTAGGTGTCAGCCAGACTAAATCATAGGTGCATCCAATCTGATTTCTAATATCCACAACATTTTATAACACCACACAACTTGAAATTCATTCTAGATCCTGATAGTCCAAATTGTTGTTTACAGTTGTTATTGGTCTCTTTCGAGAATATTCTAGTAGTTCATTATATGTGCTATCCCTCCCTATGAGGAGGAAACCGAGGTCAGTGTGCTGTGGAGTGTATTATCAGTTGCCTTTCTGCAGAGCTGGCTCTTTTTCCACACAATAATGTCATGCGATGCCCCCAGAACCTTTTCAGCTTGTAGACATGTTGTACACCGTTTTGTCTTACCTATTGGGTGTTGTGTTAACCAGGCCAGAATGGTTTAGGCAAGTCCTGTCTAATAGAGAGATATTGGTCAAGGTGTGTAAAATATAAGGCCAACAACTTCTATATTTAAAGGTTTAATAGACTAAGATATGCATATGAGAGAAACAGACCTGCTCCCCTGACAGCCTTTCTCTGACTTTCGGACCAGCAAGGCATGGCCTTCTTCCCCTGGTGACCGCTTTGGTAAAAAAATAATTAACTGTTCCTTTTTCTTTATAAAAACACATTGTATTTCATTTATTTTTTACTTTACACTAAATTGAATGAATTACATATTTACTTGACTTTCTTCATAGTTTGTCTGTGTCTCTCTCTCTTGGCTTTCTTCAGGGGCTGCCTGTCTATAATTGACGAAACAATAAAATATAATATAATTTAGTCATTACACGATCACATTACCTGCGCTGTCAATGAAAACGATGTAACAACTGAATCTTTATAAACAAATAACAAATCTTTCATTCTATTGGTATACATGCATATAATATTAATCCATGACCTGTTATTCTGAACGAATAGGCCTACATACAGTATTTCACCTGCAGCTGTATTCTGAGGCAACTCTTTGCAACAAATAAATTCTTAATTCATTTGGAAAGTATTCAGGCCCCATGACATTTTCCATGTTTTGTTATGTTACAGCCTTATTCTAAAATTAGGGATGCACAATATATCGGTGAACATATCGGAATCGGCCGATATTAGCTAAAAATGGCAACATTGGTATCGGCCCGATGTATAAATAAAACGATGTCAAAGCTACCGTGCATACCTATATAACGTTGGTACACGACGTAATGACGCCACATAATATTTTGCGCTACCTAGCGTTGTCCGGGTTAGGAAGGGGTTGGCCGGTAGGGATATCCTTGTCTCATCGCGCACCAGCGACTCCTGTGGCGGGCCGGGTGTAGTGCAATTGGATACCACAAAATTGGGGAGAAAACGGGGTAAAAATGAATTTAAAAGAAAAAAACACAAAAAATATACACTAGCACTGTCAAAGCTGTACAAAAAAGTCTGCAAACACCGGTCACAAATAATGTGTTTACAATGCCGCGTTGGTAGTAAAGCATAATTTGTTTGACCGCAACTTCTAGGATAGCTAGCTTTAGCTTGGTGCCTAGCTAGTACCAATACAACCAGCCTGAAAACAATGACCAGTAGAAACTGCAGTCATTTTCCTTATTAGCAATGATTTCGGGAATCCTTGTGAGTAAGTATTGTTGTTCGCCTGTTGACATTGAACTTCAGTTAATGAAAATAAATAGCTAGCAAGCTGCTTAACCCTGTTGCCCAAAGCTAACGTTATAAGCAGCCGGCTAGCTTCATCTGGCTAGTGAAGCTCGAACGGACCGGGTTGTGTTGTGAAGTTAGCCACAATAAGGATTAGGCACAATAGTGGAATTTGCGGTTTGCATTCAAAATAAAATAGTCATTGACAGTGATGCAAATTAATACAAATAAGCAGAATTATGCCTTTTATTTTGAAGGCTAACTGCAAATTCCACTATTGTGGCTAATCCTTATTGTGGCTAGCTTCACATAGATGGGTCCAACCACCATTTCATAAAATTAGAACTGTCTTATACATTAGGGTTATTTTAGATGACACCTAGCTATATAGCTACTGAAACAGATGTAGTTTTGCTATGTTTTTGGGGAAGAACATTGTTTGCATCCATGAGCTAGCTAGCTTCTTTTTTTTTTATGACCCGCACTGTAGCAGCATCGTAGCATTCGTATCGATGAATCGTTGATACATATGAAATACGAGTGATGGTGTAGTCAATGTGTATTAACTGCATAACATTTTTATGAACGAGTTAAATTATTATGTGATGTGCAGTCATATTCAGGTCCTGATTGGTCAATGAGATTATTTGACGTATCTTTTTGGACACACAAAGACCCATACGGCATTCCATAGAAATCTTGGTTCCGAATGAAACGATTGAACAAATGAACCACGAAACAGCACAGAAAGTAAGTGAAAGAAATAGGTTTTGATGATGTTTTACTGGTATTGGGGACATGCGACAATGCCAACAAAATAACTTTTGGGTCAGTGTGTAACCTTTATTTAACTAGCCATGTCATGGTTATTTACGGTGACGGCCTGATGACGCTGGGCCGATTGTGCCCTGCCCTATGGCACTCCCGATCATGGCTGGATGTGATACAGCCTGGATTCGAACCAGGGACTGTAGTGGCAGTGAGATGCAGTGCCTTAGACCGCTGCGTCCATGTGTGTGTTAACTATTTAACTGTACAAGGATGCTTAAAAGGCTGCAAAAATGTAGAATATTAGTATCGTTTATTTTTTTATTTTTTGCAAGGATAATATCAGTATCGGACAAAAATGTAATGTCTGTGCATCACTATCTAAAATGAATTAAAATGTTCCCTCATCAATCTCCTGTAATGACAAAGCAAAAACCGCTTCCTAGAATTTTAGCAAATGTATTCAAAATAAAAAAGTTACCTTGTTCACGTAGGTATTTAGAACCTTTGCTATGAGTCTCAAAATCAAGCTCAGGTGAATCCTGTTTCCATTGATCATTCTTGAGATGTTTCTACAACTTGATTGGTCGAAGGAATTGTCTGTAGAGCTCCAAGACAGGATTATGTCGAGGCACAGATCTGGGGAAGGGTACCCAAACATTTCTGCAGCATTGAATGTCCCCAAAAACACAGTGGCCTCCATCATTCTTAAATGGAACAAGTTTGGAACCACCAAGTCTCTTCCTAGAGCTGGCCGCCCAGCCAAACTAAGCAAACAGGTGAGAAGGGCATTTTTCAGGGAGGTGACCAAGAACCAGATGGCCACTGACAGAGCTCTAGAGTTCCTCTGCAGAGATGGGAGAATAAGGCTTTAACTTAACAATGTGAAAAAAAGTCAAGGTGTCTGAATACTTTCCGAATGCGCTGTATCCTGTCTTCAACCTAGACTGCAGTATGCATAGTTCAGCCCATTGTGCAAATAGGCCTATGGCAAGTATTTATTTAATTCAATTATTCTGCTTCCCGGCAAGCATTCCTCCACAGACCGGCACCGGTCCACGGACCAGGGTTTGAGAAAGGCTGCTCTAAGAAGTCAGCAGCAAATCTCTCTCCCTCCAGGCCAGACCTAAATACTCATCTGTTCATTGTCTCATCCTGCCCTGGGTCACAACATTATATCAAGGCTGAGACCTAGTGGTTCAATAGACTATACATTTGACACCAATGGCTGATTCTTATGGCTCAAGGGCCCAGATATCAGTTACTAAGACCTGCTTTATGGTGACCTCTGCACTTTGAGAGGGTACCTGGAGGCCAAATTCCAATTGGGAATAATCATCATCATAATATCGTTCTTAACAATATGACGAAGCTTATGGAACATGATAGCCAACCGTCTCACCACTTAGACTGCATGTATCACTCAGTGCTCTCCTCCTGAATGTGCATTGTTTTTTTTTAGCTGTTTGGCACCTAGATCAATTTAATTCAGGTTTGTTACATTAAAAATTGATGTGACAATCGCACTGTAGGCCTACATGTAACTCATCTTTCTCCTTTCCCTCCATTACCCTCATTTCCCTGTGTTCTATTTCTGTTCCCTTTCTTTCTCTGAACTCCATCTTGCTTCCCATCTTTCCACATTACCCCTCTCCTTCTATCCCACTCTCCAGCGGTGGGGAAGGCTCCAACAGAGCAGGCACTCGGCGTTTGTCGCGGCAGAACAGCGAGGGTGGAACAGTGGTGCCAGTGGGCGAGCCCAGGGAGCACACCATCGACTGCGGTGACATTGTGTGGGGCCTGGCCTTCGGCTCATCAGTGCCAGAGAAGCAGAGTCGCTGCGTCAACATCGAGTGGCACCGTTTCAAGTTCGGTCAGGACCAGCTACTGCTTGCCACGGGCCTCAACAACGGACGCATCAAGATCTGGGACGTCTATACTGGTGAGAACCTGATTAAACATAAACATCACAACCAGCTGTACTCTTCTGTTTTCACAGTGCATCATTCCTAGTTCCATGTACCAATGCAAGTTATAGAATCAGCATGCCTGTTCTCAGTAGAGAGAAAGTTGAAGCCTCATAGGTGGGTTTATCGGACCAACTTTCTCCACACAAATCCTGGACTATGTTTTCATTTTTGAAAGTCCACCTCGTCCTTCTGCCTTTGTTCATTTTCTCACAGATCTTATATTTGAAAGCAGCACGGCCAAAATTTGGTGTGGCTGTTTACACCTATGTGAAGGGGAGAGGACATATTATCTCTTGCCTGGAGCTCAACTGGTGCTAGCTCGCCAGTCGTGTCCTAAATGGAATTAAGGGTTTTATAATATCACTGGCTGTGCTGTGTTTCCCCTAGTATTCTTTACAGCAGCAGTGTTGGGGGAGTCGGGCACTCCTGTGATATTTTTTTCCTGTAGAATGACTGAGGTCACTGCTGGTGACTTTTTAAAATGACATTGTACTCCAAAATGAATGAATGAAAATTAAATTATGACGTCAGGATCTGAAATATAATTTCCCCTTCAAAAGCATTAGAACCTAGTGTGGCAAAAAAAAGTATTTAGTCAGCCACCAATTGTGCAAGTTCTCACATTAAAAAGATGAGAGCCCTGTAATTTTCATCATAGGTACACTTCAACTATGACAGACAAAAGGAGAGAAAAAAATCCAGAAAATCACATTGTCGGATTTTTTATGAATTTATTTGCAAATTATGGTGGAAAATAAGTATTTGGTCAATAACAAAAGTTTATCTCAATACTTTGTTATATGCCCTTTGTTGGCAATGACGGAGGTCAAATGTTTTCTGTAAGTCTTCACAAGGTTTTCACACACTGTTGCTGGTATTTTGGCCCATTCCTCCATGCAGATCTCCTCTAGAGCAGTGATGTTTTGGGGCTGTTGCTGGGCAACACAGACATTCAACTCCCTCCAAAGGTTTTCTATGGGGTTGAGATCTGGAGACTGGCTAGGCCATTCCAGGACCTTGAAATGCTTCTTGCGAAGCCACTCCTTCATTGCCCGGGCGGTGTGTTTGGGATCACTGTCATGCTGAAAGACCCAGCCACGTTTAATCTTCAATGCCCTTGCTGATGGACGAAGGTTTTCACTCAATCTCACGATACATGGCCCCATTCATTCTTTCCTTTACACGGATCAGTCGTCCTGGTCCCTTTGCAGAAAAACAGCCCCAAAGCATGATGTTTCCACTCCCATGCTTCACAGTAGGTATGGTGTTCTTTGGATGCAACTCAGCATTCTTTGTCCTCCAAACACGACGAGTTGAGTTTTTACCAAAAAGTTATATTTTGGTTTCATCTGACCATATGACATTCTCCCAATCTTCTTCTGGATCATCCAAATGCTCTCTAGCAAACTTCAGACGGGCCTGGACATGTACTGGCTTAAGCAGGGGGACACTGACACTGGCACTGCAGGATTTGAGTCCCTGGCGGTGTAGTGTGTTACTGATGGTAGGCTTTGTTACTTTGGTCCCAGCTCTCTGCAGGTCATTCACTAGGTCCTCCCGTGTTTTTCTGGGATTTTTGCCCACTGTTCTTGTGATCATTTTGACCCCATGGGGCGAGATCTTGCGTGGAGCCCCAGATCGAGCGAGATTATCAGTGGTCTTGTATGTCTTCCATTTCCTAATAATTGCTCCCACAGTTGATTTCTTCAAACCAAGCTGCTTACCTATTGCAGATTCAGTCTTCCCAGCCTGGTGCAGGTCTACAATTTAGTTTCTGGTGTCCTTTGACAGCTCTTTGGTCTTGGCCATAGTGGAGTTTGGAGTGTGACTGTTTGAGGTTGTGGACAGGTGTCTTTTATACTGATAACAAGTTCAAACGGTGCCATTAATACAGGTAACGAGTGGAGGACAGAGGAGCCTCTTAAAGAAGTTGTTACAGGTCTGTGAGAGCCAGAAATCTTGCTTGTTTGTAGGTGACCAAATACTTATTTTCCACCATAATTTACAAATAAATTCATTAAAAATGATAAAATGTGATTTTCTGTTATTTTTTTTCTTCTCATTTTGTCTGTCATAGTTGAAGTGTACCTCTGATGAAAATTACAGGCCTCATCTTTTTAAGTGGGAGAAATTGCGCAATTGGTGGCTGACTAAATACTTTTTTGCCCCACTGTATTTGCGCAACTGAGCGGCGTAGTGGCTTTAAATAAATATTTACCTAATTGGAATTCCCCCAAAAGACTTTGAATGCATTAAATGCTACAAATATACTTTAACTTGCCACTCCGGGGTTTTTTCTTTATAAAAATTGGGCTTATTATCTAGAGGCCCCCTTCTTGGCCACAGATGTTTTTGCTGTTTTTAAGGGCATTTCATGTAATTATACACCTTTTGTCAAGTGGTCGGCAACAATTTCAATGAATATGGGGGAACCGCTGGGGATCATACGCATGATTGCTGTTACATCGACCCGTTGCACAGATGCAGGATTTTTGGTAATCTTTTAAGCAGCTTGTCATTAAAGAGAGTAGATGTAACCCTATCCCAGTAGGGTTACCTAAGCCTTCCTGATGCACACAGGGCTATAAAATGAGTTTTTTTTATTCTAATAGAACAGCCAAGAGAATGCTCATTGTTCTGTTCCAGATGGGAAACCAGGTTGCCATTGCCTTCTACCCATCACGTCATCTACACACCCACTTCTAGCTGGCATCCTGTTTTATGGTCTGTGTGTTGCAGACAGTCAGTGGGTTATATAACGTGTTTTAGCCCTGCTGGTTGTTTGCTTGCGCCTCCTGTCCTGCTCCCATTTATTATTTATTTTTTATACTGACAAACCTGATTGATGATGTTTGACCACGGACTCTCTCTTGCTGCTGCCAACACAGTGCTGACGTCCCAACCCTGCCAGGCTCCCTGCTCTCCTAGTTCTCTCTCTCACACACCTACATACAGGGCCTTTTAAACCTGCCTTTTTAAATGTATCTACCAGAAACACTATGTTAATGCTTAAGTATGTACAAAAGACAAATATAATGCCCTAGTCAAAGTATTTGGCCAACTTCTGTGTGGATAAATAGTTATCTCCAGAGTATGACTTGATTGGTGGGAGGGTGTGTAATGGGATACCACCATGACAGCCAATGATTTACAGTTAACCGCTAGCTGTGTTGCAATTGGGTGGAGATATAGTTGTCAGGGGCCGGTCCCAGAGCCATGTTGCCATTTTATGCTGTGCTGATGAGCGTCTGTATCTGGGCTACTGTGGTCTGGTGTGAGTCATGACTATAAAAGATGGATAGATTATACTTTTTTTAGGAATGTCCCAACTCACACCAGACAACAGTAGCCCAGGATTTAATAGTTTGTGTTTTCCCCTCTGGCCCACTATGGAGGACAGGAAACGAAGCCTAGAGACCATAGACAGTCAGGGGATAAAGTGAACTGGAGATCTTGGTTGATGTCAGAATGTCACACTTACAAAGGTTTTTCATCGATTAAAAAAATATATATAATCTCTCCAAACCCCACCACCCCTCCCCAATTGAAGTAAACAAATCAAAACAATTAGGGTGTGATTGTGATAACTATTATAATAGATTATTATACCCCAATTCGGAGTCTGTCGACTGTTGGCAGACTATTTGAGAATAACTACTGTAATTGAGTCCCATCCTCCCCTCAATGTAACCAGTGTTGGGACTGCATATCAGGAAGCAACAAATTGCCGGGATTAAGTTTGGATTACTTTGATTGCACTTATTCTATGTCAGTATACCCAGAGGGTATTCCATGCCACTCTACCTGTCAAAACCAGGCCCAGCCTTTGAAATAGAGCTCTCCAAGGCTCTACTTCATCAGATTGAGAGAAGAAAGCCCAGTCAGTGGATCCAGTAGTTACATGGCGATTTCATTTGTGACTGCCCTCTTTCTTTCCCCCTCTTAAATTCTGTCTTTTCTCTACTCAATCTCTTTTTTTTATATATATATAAACCAATTCTGTGCCTCTATATAAACTGACAGTGCCCTCGTTACTTTGCACATGGGTGAGGAACCCACACTCTTATCTAATGTAGTTTTATTATTAACTCTGGGGTTGTTTGCCTTTCCAGGAAAGCTGTTGCTGAATCTCATGGACCATACAGATATAGTGCGAGACCTGACATTCGCCCCTGATGGCAGCCTCATGCTGGTATCGGCATCCAGAGACAAAACCCTGAGGGTCTGGGACCTGAAAGATGACGGTAAGAACACTGAGTCCTGAGGAACGGCTTTTGATTTAGCTTGAGTTTTATTATCTTGGAACTGAAACCGTTTTTCAGGGTTATTTACATAGCTTTGTACAGCTGTGCCAGCAAGCCACACTGATACATGCAAATGTCGTTTTTGAGTGTTGAGCTAATACACATCCTCAAACATTAAGCTAAAGAAGTAGGTAGCATGTGATGAGTTGCCTTTGTTCCAGTGGAATTTGCTACTGCTGCTGGCGGTTCCACCTTGAAAGGCCCCACACCCCCTGCTTGCATTCTAAGCTCACATGAACAGAGAATAATGATACATTTGGCCCAGGTCCAAGAGTAGGCTATTCTTTTCTTCTGATATAGACTACATTTTCTTATGTTTCTTTATTACACTTGTCTAAAATACTGGATTTATTGTGATGTAGGCTATATTACATGGATTTATTAGACTTTAAAAAATTTTGATGTTCCAAAGGTCTGCATCAGTGGCTTGCTTGTAGGCTATGCATGGAAGCCAGGAGATTCTTTCTGTGTGTTTTAATTAAATCAAATCAAATCAAACTTTATTTGTCACATGCACTAACATCTGCTAACCATGTGTGAGTGTAGCGAAATGCTTGTGCTTCTAGTTCCGACAATGCAGTAATAACCAACAAGTAATCTAACAATTCCAAAACTACTGTCTTATACACAGTGTAAGGGGGTAAAGAATATGTACATAAGGATATATGAGGCAAGATACAGTAGATGGTATCGAGTACAGTATATACATATGAGATGAGTATGTGAACAAAGTGGCATAGTTAAAGTGGCTAGTGATACATGTATTACATAAGGATGCAGTCGATGATATAGAGTACAGTATATACGTATGCATATGAGATGAATAATGTAGGGTAAGTAACATTATATAAGGTAGCATTGTTTAAAGTGGCTGGAGTTGAGTCAGTGTCAGTGTGTTGGCAGCAGCCACTCAATGTTAGTGGTGGCTGTTTAACAGTCTGATGGCCGTGAGATAGAAGCTGTTTTTCAGTCTCTCGGTCCCAGCTTTGATGCACCTGTACTGACCTCGCCTTCTGGATGATAGCGGGGTGAACAGGCAGTGGCTCGGGTGGTTGATGTCCTTGATGATCTTTATGGCCTTCCTGTAACATCGGGTGGTGTAGGTGTCCTGGAGGGCAGGTAGTTTGCCCCCGGTGATGCGTTGTGCAGACCTCACTACCCTCTGGAGAGCCTTACGGTTGAGGGCGGAGCAGTTGCCGTACCAGGCGGTGATACAGCCCGCCAGGATGCTCTCGATTGTGCATCTGTAGAAGTTTGTGTGCTTTTGGTGATAAGCCAAATTTCTTCAGCCTCCTGAGGTTGAAGAGGCGCTGCTGCACCTTCTTCACGATGCTGTCTGTGTGAGTAGACCAATTCAGTTTGTCTGTGATGTGTATGCCAAGGAACTTAAAACTTGCTACCCTCTCCACTACTGTTCCATCGATGTGGATAGGGGGGTGTTCCCTCTGCTGTTTCCTGAAGTCCACAATCATCTCCTTAGTTTTGTTGACGTTGAGTGTGAGGTTATTTTCCTGACACCACACTCCGAGGGCCCTCACCTCCTCCCTGTAGGCCGTCTCGTCGTTGTTGGTAATCAAGCCTACCACTGTTGTGTCGTCCGCAAACTTGATGATTGAGTTGGAGGCGTGCGTGGCCACACAGTCGTGGGTGAACAGGGAGTACAGGAGAGGGCTCAGAACGCACCCTTGTGGGGCCCCAGTGTTGAGGATCAGCGGGGAGGAGATGTTGTTGCCTACCCTCACCACCTGGGGGCGGCCCGTCAGGAAGTCCAGTACCCAGTTGCACAGGGCGGGGTCGAGACCCAGGGTCTCGAGCTTGATGACGAGCTTGGAGGGTACTATGGTGTTGAATGCCGAGCTGTAGTCGATGAACAGCATTCTCACATAGGTATTCCTCTTGTCCAGATGGGTTAGGGCAGTGTGCAGTGTGGTTGAGACTGCATCGTCTGTGGACCTATTTGGGCGGTAAGCAAATTGGAGTGGGTCTAGGGTGTCAGGTAGGGTGGAGGTGATATGGTCCTTGACTAGTCTCTCAAAGCACTTCATGATGACGGAAGTGAGTGCTACGGAGCGGTAGTCGTTTAGCTCAGTTACCTTAGCTTTCTTGGGAACAGGAACAATGGTGGCCCTCTTGAAGCATGTGGGAACAGCAGACTGGTATAGGGATTGATTGAATATGTCCGTAAACACACCGGCCAGCTGGTCTGCGCATGCTCTGAGGGCGCGGCTGGGGATGCCGTCTGGGCCTGCAGCCTTGCGAGGGTTAACACGTTTAAATATCTTACTCACCTCTGCTGCAGTGAAGGAGAGAACGCATGTTTTCGTTGGAGGCCGTGTCAGTGGCACTGTATTGTCCTCAAAGCGGGCAAAAAAGTTATTTAGTCTGCCTGCGAGCAAGACATCCTGGTCCGTGACTGGGCTGGATTTTTTCCTGTAGTCCGTGATTGACTGTAGACCCTGCCACATGCCTCTTGTGTCTGAGCCGTTGAATTGAGATTCTACTTTGTCTCTGTACTGACGCTTAGCTTGTTTGATAGCCTTGCGGAGGGAATAGCTGCACTGTTTGTATTCGGTCATGTTACCAGACACCTTGCCCTGATTAAAAGCAGTGGTTCGCGCTTTCAGTTTCACGTGAATGCTGCCATCAATCCACTGTTTCTGGTTAGGGAATGTTTTAATCGTTGCTATGGGAACGACATCTTCAACGCACGTTCTAATGAACTCGCACACCAAATCAGCGTATTCGTCAATATTGTTATCTGACGCAATACGAAACATATCCCAGTCCACGTGATGGAAGCAGTCTTGGAGTGTGGAGTCAGCTTGGTCGAACCAGCGTTGGACAGACCTCAACGTGGGAGCCTCTTGTTTTAGTTTCTGTCTGTAGGCAGGGATCAACAAAATGGAGTCGTGGTCAGCTTTTCCGAAAGGGGGGCGGGGGCAGGGCCTTATATGCGTCGCGGAAGTTAGAGTAACAATGATCCAAGGTCTTTCCACCCCTGGTTGCGCAATCGATATGCTGATAAAATTTAGGGAGTCTTGTTTTCAGATTAGCCTTGTTAAAATCCCCAGCTACAATGAATGCAGCCTCTGGATAAATGGTTTCCAGTTTGCAGAGTTAAATAAAGTTCGTTCAGAGCAATCGATGTGTCTGCTTGGGGGGGGATATATACGGCTGTGATTATAATCGAAGAGAATTCTCTTGGTAGAAAATGCGGTCTACATTTGATTGTGAGGAATTCTAAATCAGGTGAACAGAAGGATTTGAGTTCCTGTATGTTTCTTTCATCACACCATGTCACGTTAGCCATAAGGCATATGCCCCCGCCCCTCTTCTTACCCGAAAGATGTTTGTTTCTATCGGCGCGATGCGTGGAGAAACCCGTTGGCTGCACCGCCTCGGATAGCGTCTCTCCAGTGAGCCATGTTTCCGTGAAGCAAAGAACGTTAGTCTCTGATGTCCCTCTGGAATGCTACCCTTGCTCGGATTTCATCAACCTTGTTGTCAAGAGACTGGACATTGGCAAGAAGAATGCTAGGGAGTGGTGCACGGTGTGCCCGTCTCCGGAGTCTGACCAGAAGACCGCCTCGTTTCCCTCTTTTTCGTAGTCGTTTTTTTGGGTCGCTGCATGGAATCCACTCCGTTGTCCTGTTTGTAAGGCAGAACACAGGATCCACGTCGCGAAAAACATATTCTTGGTCGTACTGATGGTGAGTTGACGCTGATCTTATATTCAGTAGTTCTTCTCGACTGTATGTAATGAAACCTAAGATGACCTGGGGTACTAATGTAAGAAATAACACGTAAAAAAACAAAAAACTGCATAGTTTCCTAGGAATGCGAAGCGAGGCGGCCATCTCTGTCGGCGCCGGAAGTAAGTGTAATGGTCAACTACTGCAAGACCGGCAGTTATATGCTTGACATTCTCCATCTGACAGAATTTCAGAGCCCTAGTTAAGCCCATTCATTTAAAAAAGCCAAATTATCCCTAAAGAAAATCCTTTTGCAGAAAATCCTGTAAACTTTGGAAACATAATCAGCAGAGTTTTGTTACTGTTACTTCATCACGATAATTTCTTAAGCAAATCATTTGTGTATTTTTCTATAATGTACATGTCATAACCAGCTGTGATTCTGTGTTGTAGGTAACATGGTGAAAGTGTTGCGGAGTCATCAGAACTGGGTCTATTGCAGTGCATTCTCACCAGACTCCTCAGTCCTCTGCTCTGTTGGAGCCGGTAAATCGGTACGTACACCTGTTCCCCTTTCTCTCCTTTTTGAGAACTGCTACTCTGTGTGCTATTGCTTGTGTCTAGTTATGCTCAATGACCTACCAATGAAACACTCCCACCTTCCCCCGTCCCATCAACTGAGTCTTGACCGTTATGCTTGGTGTCATAGTTCAACAACCCTGGCTGGAGTTCGGTTTGGCTTTGTTTTGAAGTTGAAACATATTTGATATTCTAATATATGCATGTAGACTAAACAAATGATCACACATTTGTAATAGTTCCAGTATTTATTCTCGATCTACAATCTAAACAGTGCACTTGATGTTTTAGAGTGGGGGATACAGATTGCTATGCTTTATTTAATGACCCAAATGCAGACTCAAATCATTAAAAGAAATGTTCTATAAAAAAAATTGGCTTCCCTTTTTGATACATTCTACATAAGGAGAAAATGAGATGGTTAAGTAGTGTTGTCCCCAAGATGGCTGCCCAGCCAGTGAGGGATCAGACCTATGGCTTCAGTCACAGATACACTTTGCAACAACCGCATCAACATGCTAGTAGTTAGTTACTGTAGCCAGCTCCATCCTCCTTGTGCAGGGTGCAGCTAGATTGTTAGGCTGTGTGTCCATAAGTGTCTTGCTTTCCCTGTCACAGGTGGCAGGTGTGAGTGTTTTTGAAGGGAGGGAGCGCCGCGCTGACATAAAGCAGCCGGTGCAGGCCGCTGGCTGGTGGCACCAGTGCCACTACTACTGCCGGGCTGGGACGCACTGTGCCCCTGCCCAGGGGGCAGCCTTGCACCTACCTGACCGCAAGGTCTCCCATACGTAGGTGCTGCTGTCTCCATGTTTGTCTACCTCCGCTGTTGCAGTACCTCCTTTTATATCAGTTATGAAACTTTGATTGTAAATGGCAGTAAAGTAAAACCTTTCCCACCCACACAGTCCCTTACCCCTCTCCTTCACCTCCTACTGTCCCTCTCTACCTCCCCCCAACACACACACACACACACACACACACACACACTTAATTAGAAACGCTACCTATTATAGCACACCTTAACTGACATTTTGTTAGGTTTGTAGTTTTTTGTCAGTCTCGCCGCCTGCCCACAGTCTAACTATGAATTACATTGTTTATTTGTCTCTCTATAATGAGGCTCTTAGCATCAGTAATTGTAGTTTGATAGCCTTAGTTCTCCCTCGTCCTTCTGACTTCTCTCCTGTGGCCCACATTTAAGGGCCAGTCAGCACACCCGTCTGTTGTGGCCGCACCGCTCCTTTTGTAATGGAGTTAGTGTGCAGGGGTCAGGTCATTGTTGGCGTAAATGAGAATTGAAAGGACTCTTTGTGGCTCCGCAGACTGCCTTCATCCCCATAAATGTCCGCCTTTGTCCCAAAATTAACATGGACAATGTTGGAGTAAAAAAAAACATGATGTTAGTTATTGAATTCCCTGTTGCCTCATAATTGGCCAAAGGGCAGTATTTTCCTCTTTCGGCTCCCCCACGGATATGTCCCTATGTTTGATTAGCATTCACATGTTTTTCTGTTAAAACAGAGGGAGAGAACCATAGTGGGAGAGGAAGAACAGGCTCTCATAGTGTGACTGAACTTACACACACTCGCCTTAGCACTGAACCAATCCTCATCCAAAATACATTCGAACTGTACTCCGAATTGCTTGAACAGAAATGTATAAAAAGAACTGAGCCTCACTAAAAAGATTACAGAAAACAAAAGAGGTAACTGTCTGCCATTTCGGAGCAGATTTTCCCCATCCAGTCACTGGCAACTGTCTTCTAAACTGTAGAGTGGTGCAGCTTGCCTAAAATGCAGGCAGTAGCCTCATGACTTGGATTCCTTTCATTTCACACTAACGCTAGAGGAGGGCGTAGGAGAATATGAACTCAAGTAGCCCCCAGAAACCATCGACTTGATTGTGGAATGGCATTCATCTACTTTAACGGACATTTTGCTCAAGTGCAATGTTTTCAAAACTCCTTGTTATGTTTTGAATAGGCCTATACAATCTGGTTTTGGTTCTAAAAGTTACAAATAAATTCAACATCACTGATAAAGCCTCCTGTAGAATTTAAATTGAATTAGATCTGTTCTGATGAATTGAAAGTTTTAACAAATGACAAGGCATGTTGCTCTTGAGCATGCACTACATTTCGCTGGAGCAAAGGATCGTTCAAACCTATGTGGCTGACTGTTGAAAACTGTGTGCAGATGTTGCAAATATGTGTGTCCAAAGGCGTCAACCTTTTGGCCATCAAATGTTTTTTTTTTCTCTTGCAGTATGTCTCTTCGTAGGCTTCCGCCGGAGGTGCGAGTCTATTGTAATCACAGTGAACTAAAACTCAAAGGGGAAACCAGTGGAGTAACATTATGTTACCTAAAGTTACTAGTTTTATTTTCTCATTTTTCTGACCTAAGTGTTAGTATTAAGAAAACATTGTAATTAGATATTAATATGTTTAAATGCTAGCCTAGGTCATAGAAATTACAATTTATATGGAGCACAATTTTAGCAGCTATGTTAAGAAACCAGATGTGCAGTGACATGCATTTTGTAACAACATGGAATTGCATCGTTTGGTCTGTAGTTCAAGACATAAGCCATAAAATGACACTGAGCATACAATGATATTTCTTGCTTAATTTTTTCTTGGCTTAATTTAATTACTTGTAATATAGATTCTGTCTGTTTTTACATTTTATGCTAGTAGCTTTTAAATGCTTGTCCCTGCATAGTGTTATTTCGTGGGCTCTAACATGGACCTCTTCCTTCTGTAGGTGTTCCTTTGGGATATGGATAAATATTCCCTGATCCGGAAGCTGGAGGGTCACCATAACGACGTGGTGTCCTGTGAGTTCTCTCCCGACGGCGCCTTGCTCGCCACCGCCTCCTACGACACCCGTGTCATCATCTGGGACCCCCACATGGGCACTGTGCTGCTTGAGCTAGCGTAAGTCAGACACACTAGGAACTAAGGCAAAGCAAAGACATGATGTTAAGACCTTTTTATGTCTGTTTTTTTCTCTCCTTCAGGCACCTCTTTCCCCCCCCCTCGCCCATCTTTGCTGGAGGGGCCAACGATCGCTGGGTACGCTCTGTAGCGTTCTGTCACGACGGGCGTCACATTGCCAGCATCACTGACGACCGGTAAAGAACAAAGCCTGAGGCCCGTGTCTGGCGCATCGGAAGCTTCCTAGAAAGAAAAGCTCAGCTTTAAAAATGGTTGAGATTCTTATAGCTAATGTCCACTTGTTCCTCTCTCTAAGGCGTTCTCTTCTACCTCAGGTGTAGAGCATGTGCTGGTGTATTTGTGTTGACCATAGCTGCTTCACCACGCCCTTTTGCGCTGTCACACTTCAGTGTACACGGTAAACTGCATGCTCTCTCTGCTGATGAAAAAGTGTTTGCTGTAGTAGCAGAGCGCTGTGAAGCAGAGAGCGAGAGAGTCTTAATGGGCCTGAGTGGGAGCATATCTGTTGTAGCCAGGCAGGGCCCCCTTTGCGAATTGGTCACATGACCCTCACATGACAGCCATTAATCAACCGCTGATGCCTTTTCTCCTTAGCCCCGCCCTTCCCTTCATTGGTTAGGCTGCTAAGTGTTTACCATTGAGAAGGCAGTGCTAGAGGGAGAGGAGGAACGAGCCTGACAAAATGGCGGACACAATTTTGTTGCTCCCACGATGAGATTTTCAGATAGGATGAGGAGAAAACATTTGAAGTTTTATTGAATAGCCAAAATACATGGCTTCTTTGATTTAGAATTGACTTCACCCTTTTTTACTTTGAAAATACAAAACCACTAAAGTGGAATAATCTGAATCAATCCTACAGTTCAGTGTTCACATGGTTGTCGTGTGTTTTTATGCTGTATTTCAGCCAGCTTGTTTAGGCCCTAGTGCAGTTCCCATGTGTTCTGTCTGACCAGCTCCCCGCTTCTCCTCTCTCTCTCCCACACACCCGTTAACCCCCCCCCCCCCCCCCATACACACACCCGCTAACCCCCTCCCCCATACACACACCCGCTAACCCCCTCCCCCATACACACACCCGCTACCCCCCCCCCATACACACACCTTCTGTCCCTCCCTCTGTCTCTCCCTCTCTCCCCTCCCGTACACACCCACTGTCCCTCTCTCCCTCTCTCCCCTCCCGTACACACCCACTGTCCCTCTCTCCCCTCCCCTCCCGTACACACCCACTGTCCCTCCCTCTCTCCCCTCCCGTACACACCCACTAACTCGGTCTGTCCCTCCCTCTCTCCCCAGAATGGTGCGTTTCTGGACAATTGATGAGACGTCTCCCCAGGCCATCGCCCCCCTCACTAACGGCCTCTGCTGTGCGTTCTCTACTGACGGGAGTTTCCTAGCAGCTGGGTGAGGCACACACACACTCCTACACACTTACCTATACTTCCCTGGCACACACACACCTCTCCACACACACCCATACCTCAGTCCGTTTACATACTGGGGGCGATTACTCCTGTTTGAATCGCACAAACCCTAGTCTTTAGGCAAGTGGCAGGTGATCAATCAAGACTTTATGTTCTGCCAAAAACGGGTCTTCCAGCTTTTTATTTGCATGCTGTAGGAAGCGCAGCGGCCCCTATATGTTGGTGGTTACACCCAGGCACAACATTGCTTCAACCAGTTGTGTAAGGTAGACTACAGCTACCTAGTACCTAGCTTTTCAGTGCTGTTGTGAGGGATAGATCGACTTGGAAATAACTCTCTCTCTCTCAGGTCTCGAGACGGCAGCGTGCATTTCTGGGCGTGCCCAAAGAGCATTGCCAGCCTGCAGCACCTGTGTCGCATGGCACTACGACGGGTCATGTCCACCCAGCAGGTGCAGACGCTGCCCATCCCGCCCCGCATACGCTCCTACCTGTCTTACCAAGATCTCTAGCCCTCCACATTCACCCTCACTGCCCAACACCGCACGCTGGAAACCAATGAATATTACCTTCCTAGTAAAAACACCCAGGAAAAATACCAAACATAACCGAAGAGGAAGAACTGTGACTAACTGTTCTGTGACAAGACACATTTTGGGGTATTTATTTTTGTAGGTTTACTTCCGTGTGTGTGTGCCATGGCCCCCCCCAGGGAGCGTGGTTGAATGGTTAAGTTATTTCAGTGGCCTGTCCCTCAGCGTAAGATGGCCTTTACCATATGTCACCTCTGGATAATTCTACATTATTACTCCAATAGACTTTTTTGCTGCTGATAATTGGCCTGGTGGTGGTGGAATCAATATTGATGTGCTGTCTCTCAACCTGTCTCAAACCATGCAACTCCACTGACTTTACTGTAAGGACTACTAAGGTTGCACAATTCTGTGAACTTTCAATAAATTCCCTGGTTATCCCAAAATCCAGTTTGGAGGAACTCTGGAATCCGTAGGGAATAAGGAGGAAATCCGGAATCCTCCAACCAGGATTTTGCAACTCTACTAACGACTGAGTGAGAGGATGGAGGGTTCGTCCCAACGCTGTGCATTATTTTCAGTGCTTCAGAGACTGGCATGAAGGGTTGAGAACTGTGTATGGCCACATGTACAAGTGTGTGTAAGCCAGGGGAGTCAAACTCATTTTGCCACATGGGTCTTCGCCGAGGTCCGGAGGGCTGCAAGTACAATTGATTATATTTCCTCTGTCAGAATGTGTTAAAAGTCCTCTTTCCATCGCTTTTGGAATTTTCGATTCTCCTTGACTGTCTAGCTTTCATTTCGATTGCCTTTTAGAAAGCTGGACAGAGTGAGGTTACACCGTTTTGATTTGGTTTTGGTCATTTCAATATCAATTGAGATTGTTTTCCATTTAAAGCCCAAAAAATCATATAAAAGTTGAAAATGGTTTAAGTGAATGACTGCTGATAAGATTTGACCTTCTGCTGCAACGGGCTGCTGGATCCCTCCCTTAGTTTTCTGCTACCCTAGATCTCCTCAGATCTTAACCCTTACTCCCTCGCTTGCCCAGGTGCTCAACGTGCTTTCCTTTCCACACATCCTGCCTCACTCACGCCCAGGAGGGCAAAGACTGCCTGTAGCCTACACTGTCTCATCTCCGTCTCAAAACAATAGCAACCCATGGTCTGACCTGTTTGGTTCTCATTTTTTACCTGGGGGGGATCTGTATAGAGACAATTGATTGTGTGTGTGTGTGTGTACAGTGGCTTGTGAAAGTATTTGCCCCCTTGGCATTTTTCCTATTTTGTTGCCTTACAACCTTGAATTAAAATGTATTTTGGGGGGCTTTATCATTTGATTTACACAACATGCCTACCACTTTGAAGATGCTAAATGTGTTTTATTGTGAAACAAACCAGCAATAAGACAAACAGAACTTGAGCGTGCATTACACCCCCAAAGTCAATACTTTGTAGAGTCACCTTTTGCTGCAATTACAGCTGCAAGTCTCTTGGGGTAGTTCTCTATAAGCGTGGCACATCTAGCCACTGGGATTTTTGCCCATTTTCAAGGCAAAACTGCTCAAGCTGCTTCAAGTTGGATGGGTTCCACTGGTGTACAGCAACCTTTAAGTCATACCACCAATTCTCAATTAGATTGAGGTCTCTGACAAGGCCATTCCAAGACATTTAAATGTTTCCTCTTAAACCACTGAAGTGTTGCTTAAGCCATATGCTTAGGGTCATTGTTCTCCTGGAAGGTGAACCTCCGTCCCAGTCTCAAATCTCTGGAAGACTGAAACCGGTTTCCCTCAAGAATTCCCCTGTATTTAGCGCCATCTGTCATTCCTTCAATTCTGACCAGTTTCCCAGTTCCTGCCGATGGAAAAACATCCCCACAGCATGATGCTGCCACTACCATGCTTCACTGTAGGGATAAGGTTCTCGGGGTGATGAGAGGTGTTGGGTTTGGGCCAGACATAGCATTTTCCTTGGTGGCCAAAAAGCTCAATTTTAGTCTCATCTGACCAGAGTTCCTTCTTCCATTTATGTTTAGGGAGTCTCCCCATGCCTTTTGGCAAACACCAAACGTGTTTGCTTATTTTTTTCTTCTTCAAGCAATGGCTTTTTTTTCTGGACACTCTTCCGTAAAGCCCAGCTCGGTGGAGTGTACGGCTTAAAGTGGTCCTAATGGACAGATACTCCAATCTCCGCTGTGGCGCTTTGCAGGGTCATCTTTGGTTTCCTTGTTGCATTTCTGATTAATGCTCTCCTTGCCTGGTCTGTGAGTTTGAGGGCGGCCCTCTCTTGGCAGGTTTGTTGTGTTGCCATATTTTTTTATTTTTATGGAAAGGATTTAATGGTGCTCTGTGGGATGTTCAAAGTTTCTGATATTTTTTTATAACCCAACCCTGATCTGTACTTCTCCACAACTTTGTCCCTGACCTGTTTGGAGAGTTCCTTGGTCTTCATGGAGCCACTTGCTTAGTGATGTTGCAGACTGGGGCCTTTCAGAACAGGTGTATGTGTACATATACATTCATGCATCCATCTGTTCTGAAAGGCCCCAGAGTCTGCAACACCACTTAGATTGCACACAGGTGGACTTTTATTGCACTAATTGTGACTTCTGAAGGTAATTGGTTGCACCAGATCTTATTTAGGTGCTTCATAGCAAAGCGGGTGAATACATATTATCACACCACTTTCCTGTTTTTGATTCTTTAGAATTTTTTGAAGTAATTTTTTAAAACTTCACCAATTTCGACTATTTTGTATGTCCATTACATGACATCCAAATAAAATCAATTCAAATTACAGGTTGTTATGCAACAAAATAGGAAAAAAGCCAGGGGGGATGAATACTTTTTGCAAGGCACTCTATATGCAGTACTAGTCAAAATTTTGGACACCTCATTCAAGGTTTTTCTTTTTAATATTTTCTACATTGTAGAATAATAGTGAAGACATCAACTATGAAATAACACACATGGAATCATGTAGTAACAAAATAAGTGTTAAACAAATCAAACTATAGTTAATATTTGAGATTCTTCAAATATAGCTTTGCACAATTGGCATTCTCTCAACCAGCTTCACCTGGAATGCTTTTCCAACAGTCTTGAAGGAGTTCCCACATGCTGAGCAGTTGTTGGCTGCTTTTCCTTCACTCTGCGGTCCAACTCATCCCAAACCATCTCAATTGGGTTGAGGTCGGGTGATTGTGGTGGCCAGGTCATCTGATGCAGCACTCCATCACTCTTGGTCAAATTGCCCTTACACAGCCTGGAGGTGTGTTGGGTCATTGTCCTGTTGAAAAACAAATGACAATCCCACTAAGTGCATACAAGATGGGATGGCGTATCGCTGCAGAATGCTGTGGTAGCCATGCTGGTTAAGTGTGCCTTGAATTCTAAATAAATCACTGACAGTGTCAACAGACCATCCCACCTCCTCCATGCTTTATGGTGGGAACTACATATGCGGAGATCATCCGTTCACCTACTCTGTGTCTCACAAAGATACGGCGGTTGGAACCAAAAAGCTCAAATTTGGACTCATCAGACCTAAGGATAGATTTCCACCGGTCTAATGTCCATTGCTCATGTTTCTTGGCCCAAGCAAGTATCTTATCGGTGTCCTTTTAGTGGTTTCTTTGCAGCAATTTGACCATAAAGGCCTGATTCACGCAATCTCCTCTGAACAGTTGATGTTGAGATGTGTCTGTTACTTGAACTCAGTGAGGCATTTATTTGGGCTACCATTTCTGTGGCTGGTAATGAACTTGGTAACTCTGGGTCTTCCTTTCCTGTGGCGGTCCTCATGAGAGCCAGTTTCATCATAGCTCTTGATGGTTTTTGCTACTGCACTTGAAGAAACTTTCAAGGTTCTTTTAATTTTCCTGGATTGACTGACCTTCATGTCTTAAAGTAATGATGGACTGTCGTTTTCTCTTTGCTTATTTGAGCTGTTATTGCCATAATATGGACTTGGTCTTTTACCAAATAGGGCCATCTTCTGTATGCCACCCCTACCTTGTCACAACACAACTGATTGGCTCAAACACATTAAGAAGGAAATTCCACAAATGACCTTTTAACAAGGCACACCTGTTTAATTGAAAAGGTGAATACCTCATGAAGCTGGTGGAGAGAATGCCAAGAGTGTGCCAAGCTGGTTTCAAGGGTGGCTACTTTGAAGAATCTCAAAACACTTATTTGGTTGCTACATGATTCCATATGTGTTATTTCATAGTTTTGATGTCTTCACTATTATTGTACAATGTAGAAAATAGTACAAATAAATTTAAAACCCTTGAATGAGTAGGTGTATCCAGACTATTGACTGGCACTGTGTGTGTATATGAACATATCAGAGGATGTAGTATGCTTTTTACTTGTTTCTTTTTTATTATAACGTTACTGTTGTAAACATTTTTTCCCTCTGTACATTGTTTTCTCTCATTTTAATGTGAAGACCTGTATATGAATTAATGACAGTCTCTTATTGTAGAGACCAGGGTGTAGTCTGCTCCTTCAGAAGTGGTAAAACGGAGATGGTGAATTTATAGTGTGCCCTAGGACTTACAGAAAAAGCCTTAAAGGCGGTTGCCATCTATATTAATGACTGTCTGAAACCCATGTTCAGTACAAACCTCTCTTTTCTCCTGTGCTATGCTGCACAACTCTAAAGTGGAGTTCCTAAATGTAAGAAATAACCTATAGGGGAGAGCAATACAAGATAATCTTCTGAAAATAAGTCATCTTCACAGTTGCCATCTGTAGCATGGGATCTTTATTGATTGTGACAAGCCTTTGAAGCCTTACTGTTATATGCAGGCATTTGATAGTAAATATTAAACTGGGCCAAATGAAAAAGTATTAATGTTCTACTTTTGGTATTTTGTCTATGTTGACCTAGATAGTGGATACAGGCCTGCCGTTAATCAATCTTGGCAATACGTTTTCTAAAGTCAATGGTGATGCCAAAGGTCTCTCTCGTTTTGTTGTCGTGTTCTTGTCAGTCTGACTTCTCTCACATGGCTAAAACTTGAAACTCTTGTGCATCTGTGAATTTTATTGAATGTATTCTGATTTGATTTCTCCTCTTAGTAAGGCTGTCTTCAGTAACCGGTTGGTGTGTTTAGTAAAGCCTTTGCTGATAGAGCTAGAGGAGGTGAATGAATCAAAAGCTCTGGGTTCTCACCAGTGTTGGGGAGTAGTAAACTAGATGTAGTTCAACTAGTAATTTAACTACATTTTGTAGTAGCTCGGCGCTAATATAATTCAAATCTAGGTAGTGTTTTCACTGGTGAATAAATGTTTTACCATGTAGTGGTGTAGCTAACTACTGGAACTACACACTACTTTTTGTGCAAAAAGAAAATATGGATGTTGTCTTTTTTTCGGCATCAGACCTGCCTAATTCTCTGTTTTTAATAGGCTGTTAACCCCAAAGGGATCTGTCTTGCAATTTATAGTCTTGACATTTCAGATTTACATATGATATATTTATCAAAGTAGTTTGATGTCGAACTACTTTTTCAAAGTAACTAGTTAAGTAAACCTATTTTTTTCGAAGGGTGACTTTTTAGTGTAGCTTAACTTGTTTCAGTGTGAAGTAATTGGTAGCTTGGTAAACTATCTTTTCAGAGTAGTGTCCCCAACACTAGTTCTATTCCACTTTGGGAACACACTATTCGACAAGTGTGTTCCCAAAATGATTGAAAGGGTTTTGGTATCCTCCAACCATTGCAATGTTAAAGAAGCTCCAATCAATGTTGAATATATTGAAATGAATGTAGTCTTTTCTTTTCTGGTCTGTTTCATGTATGTAATTTTTGCATTTATAGTTTGAATAAAATATATTTTTGAAAAACAGAATAAGTCATCCAAGTCTTCTGTTTTGCTGTTTTAAGTTGTCATTTTATTTAAATCATCAGGCACATTATCCTGGAACCCACAAGGTGAAAAGGGAAAAAGGGCACCTGAGAAACACTTAGGCAGGAGCACCAAGTAAAAACTAAATCTATACATTCAACGACTTGTTCAGCTACAAATGTGTCTATGTACTGAGGCTACCAGACTGCCCTTTTCATTATTTTGTCTACAACATATCAGCCTATGTCATTGTAAAATAGGGACCATGTAGCAGTCATAAGGGCAGAAATCAGAAGAAGGAAATGCAGGTTGGCTGCTCAGTGTAGATTTATATACAGGTCTTGGTGGTCCAATGGTGGAAGCGCCATATCATACAAAATATATGATTAGATTGACCAAATATACACCGGCAATAGCCCAAAAGAACAGGTTAACCCTGATACAATCTGAACAGACACTGGTAGAGGGCAAAACTGTACACCCCCCCACCCCCCACCCCCCCCCGTATTATGTAGGCCTACATAATATAAGGGCTTGGCCCCCTGGACCATACAATTACCCCCGTTGGCAATTCAAACCAATAAACTGGTTCTACTGCGTAAAATGCAATTTACACGTCTATTGTCCGTCTTAACCAGACTTAATGATTATTCATGACGTTTCAACACCATGCATACGTCGATTAAGAGAAAATGATTGTTCAAACTCCACGTAGCTTCTTGTTATGCGGATTGAGGCGTGCGCGCTCCCTATTACTCACAACAAAAATGACCGAGACGTAAGGTTTATGCCGCGTTCAAACAACTGGGAACTAGGAAGACTACGAGGTCAGATTTTGCCTTCACTGATCTGCAAGTCGAAAAAGTCGGAGCTCTAGAAAGAGGCACGAGATGAAATTCGGAGTTCAAATCGATTTTCCCCAGTCTGAACTTTCCCCAGTCAGTTTTTTTTCCCCGAGTTCCCAGTTGTTTTGAACGCTTAGAAGTCAGATATTTCCGAGTTCTAAGTTGTCTTGAACGCGGTAATTAAATAAACAGAACTTCTACTTTATACTTTCTACCTTCAGAACTTCTACGAACGTTCATGCGCACTATAAACATCGCGCCCACTCAGAGCAGGGTAATAAATGGTTGGCTATCAAATAAAAATGTATCGTAGGGCTATCAAACATGAAACAAAAATGTCTACATGTTGCAATAAACAGTACGGGGATGGATTGATGAAACACCACCAATTAGAATTTAGATTTACCACATATGGCCTATCCATTTAAACGTGTGAAAGCAACAGCAAACAATTCACCAGACCTGTGTTGATTGACAGTTTGCTGGTCCAATCAGAGTGCCGAGTGTGCGTGTTTTGCAAGGGCCATACTGCGGCTACTGTCTCTGGCTGTGTGTAGAGTATTCCACATTGACTCTGTGACAAAACATTACAAAACCTGGTCAGATAATTTCAAGTCAAAGTCAAATCCCGAGACTTGAGGCTCCAAGTCAAGTGACACGTTTTTAAAATGTTCTGTCAAGTCAGACTCTAGTCCAAGTCATGTGACTGGAGTCCACAACTTTGCACCCCAGGCATGGGGATAGTGACCCAGCCCCTTAGAGCTAGCTGTAAGACCACAAACCTCCTGTTTAAGCTTTCTCAGCTGTGGTAATTGCCCCCACAGGACTCCAGGACCTCCAGAAGATTCTAGTAGTCTGGGAGAAGGGGGAGTGAGGAGTTAATGTAGTTCTCCAGATGTCCTGCTTTGTCAACAATGTCAGCTATGACACAAATTACCAGCACACTCCTGAAACTCCAGTTTGGTTTACAACAGACCAATTTCACTGACCCACACAGTACTGAAGCTCCAGTTTGGTTTACAACAGACCAGTATCGGGTATGAAGTACTGAAGCCCAGTTTATTTTACACCAAATCCATGTCACAATGACACTTGCCACATAGTACTGAAGATCCAGTTTAAAATAAACCACAATCATCTGTCCTAGATAGCGTTCCTGACACAGGTAGAAAACATGTTATATAGATTAAGTGTGACTGCAGATCCATCAAACATGTGGCATAATATTATGATGAACTTTGAAGCTTGGTGAAGAATTGTTTATGAAATGTGTCATAAAATGTGTTGAAACCAAAGCCAATGACTAATTCTCATTGATCCAAACTGCATTATTTATGACACATTCATGAATGATTCAATTTTTTAAATTTAATATCTTTACAATACGTGGTATTAAAAACATGTTGGAGTGTGTGTTCTGATAATATCATGTTTACTGACACTGCACACTTCGCTACCTGATATTGGATAATATTTCAATCGTGGAAATATACCAGCCAGCACACATGGTGTTGTCTGGTGTGGTGTAAAAAAAAAAGCTGGGATCACCGACTTGCTGGTTTATCATTGACTTGAACCCTTAATACTCAGGTTAAACATTAAAGGCTTAGACCGATTAGGACATGAGCACGCTGGATAGATGGAGAGCAGGAGGCTGTTGGCTTCACAGAGAGCAGAGCAGGAGGCTGTTGACTTCACAGAGAGCAGAGCAGGAGGCTGTTGGCTTCACAGAGATGGATAGCTGCAGGCTGTTGGCTTCACAGAGAGCAGAGCAGGAGGCTGTTGGCTTCACTGAGAGCAGAGCAGGAGGCTTCACAGAGATGGATAGCTGCAGGCTGTTGGCTTCACAGAGATGGAGAGCAGGAGGCTGTTGGCTTCACAGAGATGGAGCGGAGGAGGCTGTTGGCTTCACAGAGATGGAGAGCAGGAGGATGTTGGCTTCACAGAGATGGAGCGGAGGAGGCTGTTGGCTTCACAGAGATGGAGAGCAGGAGGATGTTGGCCTCACAGAAATGGAAAGGAGGAGGCTGTTGGCTTCGCAGAGATGGAGAGCAGGAGGATGTTGGCTTCACAGAAATGGGAGATTGAGCAGAGATGGGAGATTGAGATAGTAGCCTATGATTACAAAGTACGGCAAGAGCAGGTCCCCCGACCCACACTTGCCATCAAAACAGATGTCAGCTGACTATCTGACTGTAAAGCTGACTGTAAATCTTCCAAGTTCTTCTTTCTTGCACTGCGCTGTAACTATACATACATGACCCTTGTTCTCATTCAGTGATTCACTTCCCACACATTTTTTGCACTGTGACCCACCTAAAGCTTTTTGAAGTGTCTTGTGATTCACCAAGTAAACAAAGACATTGTTTCTTGTCAGAGGCCTAAAGGGCCTAGCAATTTTGGAATCACCGCTTTGACTCGTTAACAGGTGACTCAGTGTCTGTATTCTCATTCCATTAGGTCATGATGACATTACAAATGTTTCAAATTCTCTCTCATGAGTAGATAAATCTTAAAAGGGTAAAGGAGGAACTTCCTTATAATTTCTAATCCATAAAATATGGAACATTTTACAAACGGAAATGGCTACTGTGGAGATCTAAATCGAATCTAGTTTTATTTATCCAAACGTATTTGGTACAGCAACTCTTCCATAAAGCCGTTATCATTTCCTGTCCTTGATTGACAGGATTAAGATTGCCTCTGTGTGTTGGTATGTATTTGAGGGCATGGGGTAGAGGGATTATTTTTCTGCAGCCTTGAAAAACTAGTGTAAAGTGATGGGCAGTGCAAGTCACGTGTTCAACGGCCACACTTCCTGAAACAAAATAACATTGACACCTCATGGAGGGAGGGAGGGAGGGAGGGAGGAATGGAGGGAGGGAGGGAGGGAGGGAGGGAGGGAGGGAGGGAGGGAGGGAGAGAGAGAGAGAGAGAGAGAGAGAGAGAGAGAGAGAGAGAGAGAGAGAGAGAGAGAGAGAGAGAGAGAGAGAGAGAGAGAGAGAGAGAGAGAGAGAGAGAGAGAGAGAGAGAGAGAGAGAGAGAGAGAGAGAGAGAGAGAGAGAGAGAGAGAGAGAGAGAGAGAGAGAGAGAGAGAGAGAGAGAGAGAGAGAGAGAGAGAGGAGAAACCACTTGCTACAGTACTTTTTCTCTATCACTTAATTTGGATCCTGGACTCTGTCTTTCTCTTCTTTTGTCTATTTCTCTAACTTTTTCTCTCTTTCGCCAACTGTAGTGTGTTGATTTTATTGGTCTCTGAGTGATTATTGCTTTCTGAGTAATTACTGTTGATTTAGTACTATTGTGCATCAGTGGTAAGTGTTATTGAGAGGACATGGCTGAAGAAGTAACTGGCCTAGCTAGCCATAATATCTGACCGGACAGCTGCCTCTGTGGGTCAGAGGTGTATTTCTAACCTCACTTTGTCAGGTGATCCTTGGCCAGCCAGTGTAGGTGCTCAGCAGGCTAAAAGAGATTCAGGCTGTCCGAAATCGAACCCTCTTCCCTCATGGGCTCTGGCCAAAAGTAGTGCGCTATATACAGTGCATTCCACATTTTGTTACGTTACAGCCATATTCTAAGGTGTATTTAATAAATGTTCCTCATCAATCCACACACAATACCACACAATAACAAAGCAAAAACAGGTTTTTAGAAATGTTTCCAAATGTATAAAATAAAAAACAGGAATAGCTTATTTAGTAAGAATTCAGACCTTTTGCAGGCGCATCATGTTTCCATTGATCATCCTTGATATGTTTTTACAACTTGATTAGAGTCCACCATCAGTTGTCCAACTGAATGTACTCAACTGAAATGTATCTTCCGCATTTAACCCAACCCATCTGAATCCGAGAGGTGCGGGGGGCTGCTGGCCCAACGCTCTAAGACTCGATGCTGCGATCGCTGCCAAAGGTGCTTCAACAAAATACAGAGTAAACGGTCTGAATACTTAAGTAAATGTGATATTTCAGTTTTTTAATTTGTATAAATTAGCAAAAATGTCTAAAAACATGTTTGTTTTTTCATTATAGGGTTTTGTGTGTCGATTGATGAGGGAAAATAACAATTTAATCCATTTTAGAATAAGGCTGTAATGTAACAAAATGTGGAAAAAGTCAAGGGGTCTGAATATTTTCCCGAATGCACTGTAGGGAATAGGATGCCATTTCAGATCCACCACCCCTAGTGTGCTTTTACACTATGTTTTGGAATGGTCAATGAAGAGAATCTGGCAGTTGGTCAGCACAGAAGGGCCTCTCCTTCTCGCCTGTGAAATATCACGTTGTTCTCATATTGACATGTCTGTGAACAAGGACACAAATCGGGCCTTTACATAAGATCTGTACTGGATGACCTATGCACTGAGAACAGGGAGAATATGGTGGAACTGTGACTAGTACAAGATTCTTATCAGGCATGAGAATGTGTGACTTAAATTGTACTAAGTCAATTTGCATTGGTTCGTTGCCAGATCAATTGTTTGTGCAATAGCTGTTTCAATTGCAATTTATCACATTTATAAAACCATTTATTGGTGTACTGATGTGATAAACACTCTTGTTTCTTAAACGTGGATTGACATTTGAGGAATGATACATATATTAATATAACAAGAACAGAGAGGATATGCATAAATGCATAAGTAAATATTGATACAATGACATGAATTAACGTTACCAACATTCTTTCCCTTCCTCCAATTGTGACCACTTCCTGTGTCTCAATCTCCTAACAGTCACTTCCTGTCCTTGTTGAGTGTCTTCATTGCCAACTACATCACTCTTAACAGACCTCCAAAATAATGGATTTTTTTTCCATAGAAAATATAAGGTCACTTTACAATTCATACATTGAATTGACCTGGGGGGATATGGAACTCTCGCTCTCTCTCTCTCTCTCTCTCTCTCTCTCTCTCTCTCTCACTCTCTCTCCCTCTCTCAATTCAACTCAATTCAATTCAAGGGGCTTTATTGGCATGGGAAACATATGTTAACATTGCCAAAGCAAGTGAAGTGCAGTTGAAGTCGGAAGCTAACATACACTTAGGTTAGAGTCATTAAAACTTGTTTTTCAACCACTCCACAAATTTCTTGTTAACAAACTATAGTTTTGCAAGTTGGTTAGGACATCTACTTTGTGCATGACACAAGTCATTTCTCCAACAATTTTGTAAATACAGATTATTTAACTTATAATTCACTGTATCACAATTCCAGTGGGTCAGAAGTTTTCATACACTAAGTTTGACTGTGCCTTTAAATTGTTTGGAAAATTCCAGAAAATTATGTCATGGCTTTAGAAGCTTCTGACAGGCTAATTGACATCATTTCAGTCAATTGGAGGTGTACCTGTGGATGTATTTCAAGGCCTACCTTCAAACACAGTGCCTCTTTGCTTGACATCATGGGAAAATCAAATGAAATCAGACCTCCACAAGTCTGGTTCATCATTGGGAGCAATTTCCAAATGCCTGAAGGTACCACATTCATCTGTAAAAACAATAGTACGCAAGTATAAACACCATGGGACCACGCAGCCGTCATACCGCTCAGGAAAGAGACGTGTTCTGTCTCCTAGAAATGAACGTACTTTGGTGCGAAAAGTGCAAATCAATCCCAGAACAACAGCAAAGGACCTTGTGAAGATGCTGGAGGAAACAGGTACAAAAGTATTTATATCCACAGTAAAACGAGTCCTATATCAACATAACCTGAAAGGCCCCTCAGCAAGAAAGAAGCCACTGCTCCAAAACCGCCATAAAAAAGCCAGACTACGGTTTTCAACTGCTCTTGGAGTCTCTCCCCTCTGTCACTCACTGACCTTAATGTACCAGTAGATGGCAGGACATTCTCACAAGAAAGTTGGGACAAGAGGACAAAATAACAGTAATTTGAAAATAAATGACAACAATCATTTTGGAGTATTTTTTTAATTGAACCTTTATTCATCTAGGCAAGTCAGTTAAGAAAAAAATTGTATTTACAATGATTGCCTACCCCGGCCAAACCCTAACCCAGATGACGCTGGGCCAATTGCCACCCTATGGGACTCCCAATTATGGCCGGTTGTGATACAGCCTAGAAACGAGGTCTGAAGTGATGCCTCTAGCACTGAGATGCAGTGCCTTAGACCGCTGCGCCACTCGTGAGCCCAAACATGGGGAGCAGGGTGTGCAAAACAGTACAGGAGAGACTGTATACAAATTGTGTTTTCATCCTTCTTTGCATGATGAGATATTTATATATAATGAAACAGCAACACGTTTTGATTATCTTTGTTTGATTGTATTTCTATAGACTTGCTCCAAATAAAAGTAGAGTCACTAGAGCCAAATTCAAACAACTTAGGTCAAGCCATCATTCTCCACTGATCCAGAGAGGGTAGCAGGCGGGAGTGGCACGATGGCCCAGTTTCTCTCTAATCACCTGAAATCTAGGCAACAGGGCAGAGCCAATCGGTGTGAATGTGATTAGAATTAGACACAGCAAGTTGCCTGAGGTCAGAACCCTCTGGGCTGTAAAATTAAGTGTGTCTCTTTTTATGTGTCCTTTATTCATCGAGGTGAGTTGTATTGGACTTCGAGAATGGATGACATTTTGTCTGTATTTGCCTCCCTTACATACCATTACATTATTCCTGCTCTTCTGCAGGACTCAGGGAACTGGCTGTGTGCCCTCCCATCCTCCAGGATTTGGCTGCTCCTCCTCCCCTGCCTGCGTCATGAAGGGGGCTTGTTTTCTAGATGTTTGGGAGCGGGGAGCTTTCCCATGGGAAACACAGGCAGAGCAGGTCACAGCATGCCAGTCAGAGCTTCATCTCAACACACAAATTAAACAAAAACCTGGCTATTGTCTGCACTCTGCTAACTACTCTGGTTCCCACCATATTTCTCTCTCCATCGTTCTATCTCCCCCAACCTGTATACTGGTAAACCACGTACATAGAGAACATTTTAATGAACAAGTGCTGTGCTTTGATCTTTGTATTTAGTGATAGTTAGGCCAGGGTCAATGTGATCATCGATGTGCCCTTAGGCACGGCACTTCACCCTGCACCATTGAGAGCATCTTGACTAGCTGCATCACCTCTTGGTATGGCAACTGCTACAGATGGTAGTGCGTATGGACCAGCACATCACAGGGGCTGAGCTCTGTGTCATCCAGGACCTCTATACCAGGTGGTGCCAGAGGAAGGCCCTAAAAATTGTCAGACTCCAGCCACCCAAGTCAGAGACTGTTCGCCCTGCTACTGCACGGCAAGCGGTACCGATCCACCAAGTCTGGAACTAACAGGACCCTGAACAGCTTCTACCCTCAAGCCATGCGACTGCTAAATAGTTTGTTAAATGGTTAACTAATAGCTACCCGGACAATCTGCATTGACCCTTTTTGCACTAACTCTACTCAAATCAAATCAATCTAATTTATTTGTCACATACACATGGTTAGCATATGTTAATGCGAGTGTTGCGAAATGCTTGTGCTTCTAGTTCTGTCAATGCAGTAATAACCAACAGGTAATCTAACCTAACAATTCCACAACAACTACCTTATACACACAAGTGTAAAGGGATGAAGAATATGTACATAAAAATATATGAATGAGTGATGATACAGAACGGCATAGGCAAGATGCAGTAGATGGTATAGAGTACAGTATATACATATGAGATGAGTAATGTAGGGTATGTAAACATAAAAGTGGCATTGTTTCAAGTGGCTAGTGATACATGTACTACATAAAGATGGCAAGATGCAGTAGATGGTATAGGGTACTGTATATACAGTGGGGCAAAAAAGTATTTAGTCAGCCACCAATTGTGCAAGTTCTCCCACTTAAAAAGATGAGAGGCCTGTAATTTTCATCATAGTACACTTAAACTATGACAGACAAAATGAGAAAAAATATCCAGAAAATCACATTGTAGGATTTTTAATGAATTTATTTGCAAATTATGGTGGAAAATAAGTATTTGGTCACAGCAGGGTGGAGATGTTGTTACCTACCCTCACCACCTGGGGGCGGCCCGTCAGGAAGTCCAGTACCCAGTTGCACAGGGCAGGGTCGAGACCCAGGGTAGGTCTGTGGACCTATTGGGGCGGTAAGCAAATTGGAGTGGGTCTAGGGTGTCAGGTAGGGTGGAGGTGATATGGTCCTTTACTAGTCTCTCAAAGCACTTCATGATGACGGAAGTGAGTGCTACAGGGCGGAAGTCTTTTAGCTCAGTTACCTTAGATTTCTTGGGAACAGGAACAATGGTGTCCCTCTTGAAGCATGTGGGAACAGCAGACTGGGATAAGGTTTGATTGAATATGTCCGATAACACACCAGCCAGCTGGTCTGCGCATGCTCTGAGGGATGCTGTCTGGGCCTGCAGCCTTGCGAAGGTTAACACGTTTAAATGTTTTATTCACGTCAGCTGCAGTGAAGGAGATTCCACAGGTTTTGGTAGCGGGCCGTGTCAGTGGCACTGTATTGTCCTCAAAGCGAGCAAAGAATTTGTTTAGTCTGTCTGGGAGCAAGACATCCTGGTCCGCAACGGAGCTGGTTTTCTTTTTGTAATCCGTGATTGACTGTAGATCCTGCCACATACGTCTCGTGTTTGAGCCGTTGACGGCGGGAATAGCTACACTGTTTGTATTCGGTCATGTTTCCGGTCACCTTCCCTGGTTAAAAGCAGTTGTTCACGCTTTCAGTTTCGCCCGAATGCTGCCATCAATCCACGGTTTCTGGTTTGGGAATGTTTTAATAGTTGAGGAATCTTTTAATAGTTACTCATCATTTACGCTGCTGTTACTGTTTATTATCTATCCTGTTGCCTAGTCACTTTATCCATACCTATATAGTGGGGAGAACAAGTATTTGATACAGTGCCGATTTTCCAGGTTTTCCTACTTACAAAGCATATAGAGGTCTGTCATTTTTATCATAGGTTCACTTCCAGAAAAAAAAGAAAAAAAATCCAGAAAATCACATTGTATGATTTTTTAAGTAATTAATTTGCATTTTATTGCATGACCTAAGTATTTGATCACCTATCAACCAGTAAGAATTCCGGCTCTCACAGACCTGTTCGTTTTTCTTTAAGAATCCCTCCTGTTCACCACTCATTACCTGTATTAACTGCACCTGTTTGAACTCGTTACCTGTATAAAAGACACCTGTCCACACACTCAATCAAACAGACTCCAACCTCTACACAATGGCCAAGACCAGAGAGCTGTGTAAGGACATCAGGGATAAAATTGTAGACCTGCACAAGGCTGGGATGGGCTACAGGACAATAGGCAAGCAGCTTGGTGAGAAGGAAACAACTGTTGGAGCAATTATTAGAAAATGGAAGAAGTTCAAGATGACGGTCAATCACCCTCGGTCTGGGACTCTATGAAAGATCTCACCTCGTGGGGCATCAATGATCATGAGGAAGGTGAGGGATCAGCCCAGAACTACACGGCAGGACCTGGTCAATGACCTGAGGAGAGCTGGGACCACAGTCTCAAAGAAAACCATTAGTAACACACTACACCGTCATGGATTAAAATCCTGCAGCGCACGCAAGGTCCCCCTGCTCAAGCCGGCGCATGTCCAGGCCCGTCTGAAGTTTGCCAATGACCATCTGGATGATCCAGGGGAGGAATGGGAGAAGGTCATGTGGTCTGATGAGACAAAAATATAGCTTTTTGGTCTAAACTCCACTCGCCGTGTTTGGAGGAAGAAGAAGGATGAGTACAACCCCAAGAACATCATCCCAACCGTGAAGCATGGAGGTGGAAACATCATTCTTTGGGGATGCTTTTCTGCAAAGGGGACAGGATGACTGCACCGTATTGAGGGGAGGATGGATGGGGCCATGTATTGCAAGATCTTGGCCAACAACCTCCTTCCCTCAGTAAGAGCATTGAAGATGGATCGTGGCTGGGTCTTCCAGCATGACAACGACCCGAAACACACAGCCAGGGCAACTAAGGAGTGGCTCCGTAAGAAGCATCTCAAGGTCTTGGAGTGGCCTAGCCAGTCTCCAGACCTGAACACAATAGAAAATCTTTGGAGGGAGCTGAAAGTCCGTATTGCCCAGCGACAGCCCCGAAATCTGAAGGATCTGGAGAAGGTCTGTATGATGGAGTGGGCCAAAATGTGTGCATACCTGGTCAAGAACTACAGGAAACGTATGATCTCTGTCATTGCAAACAAAGGTTTCTGTACCAAATATTAAGTTCTGCTTTTCGGATGTATCAAATACTTATGTCATGCAATAAAATGCAAATTAATTACTTAAAATTCTGTTTTAGATTCCGCCTCTCACAGTTGAAGTGTACCTATGATAAAAATTACAGACCTCTACATGCTTTGTAAGTAGGAAACACTGCCAATTTTGCAGGTTATCAAATACTTGTTCTCCCCACTGTACGTATGTACATATTTACCTCAATTACCTTGCACCCCTGCACATCGGCACGGTACTGGTATGCTATTATTTTTAGCCATTTTTACTCATTGTATATATCTTTGTTCTCTCTGCATTGTTGGGAAGGGCCCGACAGTAAGCATTTCACTATTAGTCTCCACAAGTTGTTTACTAATTAGATTTGATTTAATTGCTCCTGTAAGTCTCTCTGAATAAAAACTTCTGATAAATTACGTAGCCCTTTTCTGCAGTCGAATGACCAAAGCGGAATGTCAATCATATTTTTAATAATTCCTTAATGAATCAACTCTGGTGTTTCTATGTCAAACGGTTTTGTTATATTTCAGTCTTCTGTGATGTATATAAAGTGTAATATTGGGATGCAAACTGGTAATTGAAGACACTTCAACTCTATATCTGACATGGTACAGGTGTCTTCTTTTTTGTAAGCCCATAACCATGTGTTTAAGGTGTATACTTTTACATTAAAGTAGATTTGTTTGACTACCAAGCCCACTGCAGTAACTACATGTAAATTAATAGGTTATTTAATAAAAGCTAAATTGCTGTTCACAGGTCTCTTACATTAGGGGCTAAAGAGGAGAATGTGTGTCACTCAGGGCTCATCGTGGCTGTTCATCCTCTCTGATGTAAGCACATGTAAACAGTGGTTCAGCAGATGCTACTTGCTCTGCCTGCCTGTCTGCTTTATATCTGTCTTACAAGGGGAAATACGGCGTGGACAGCAGCGAGTGAGAGAGCAAGTGGTGTGTGGAAGCTTTGGTGTGCTGTGTCGTCAGTTGGTGTTTTTAATCAGAGAAAGGTGAAACAGACAGTGTATGTGTGAGAGGAATCAATCCAAAGCACGCGTATGACTATAGCTTCTTTAGTTAGCTCTTGAGTATTCTACTACATCTCCAACAATGCATCTCGCCTAGAAGGGCCATTCCAGGCAGCCTTTATTGCAGTCATAATGCTGCATATTTGCTTAAATTACTGTACACATCAAGACAGGCTTCTATTTGAACCAGGTGTCTATTTCCTTAATACACACATAATTTGCTCATTTGCATAGTTAATTGTCTAAGTCCAGCATTCACTTCCAGCATTTTAATCAATTTCCTGCAATAATGTGTTGTCATTTACACAGTCACGTGTCTTTTGTCTTAGTGTGCCTCTATTTCACAAAAAGTATTATTTTCCTTGTAATGGAGACGCAGGGAGTTTAATAGGAATGAACATAGAGTGAATACAAAAACAGGAGTAGCGTCTAAACATGAAAACAGGAAACCATACTACCTAATGGGTGATACAAAGGAGTTCTAGATAAAGGTGAAGTAATCAGGGAGTGATGGAGTCCAGGTGTGCCTCATGATGGGGAGCAGGTGTGCGTAATGATGGTTGCCAGGTGTGTGGTTAGTAGACCTGCAATGTCGAGCGGGGGAGCGGAGGTAAACATGACTGTAACCCCCCCCCCCCCTTCTGGCGGTTGGACAACGCGTTGGAGCCTCACGTGGGCAGCATTCCAAACTTCTTTGGTGCCCCAGAACCACTCGTACACCACAGGGGCTTCGGTCTGGCTCGGGGTCCACAGGGCCAGGGCCGGCTGGTACGCCAGGACACACTGGAAGGAAGACTGCCCGGTGGAGGAGTGACAAACTGAGTTCTGGGCGTACTCCGCCCAGGGAAGGAACCGGGTCCACTCCCCCTGCCGGTCCTAACAGTGACTCCTCAGGAATCTCCCCAGCTCCTGGTTGATCCTCTTCAGCTGCGTGTTGGACTGAGGCCGGTACCCGGATGTGAGGCTGACCGTGACCCCCAGCTTCTTCTAGAAGGCTTTTCATACTCGCGACGTGAATTGGGGACGGGACCACAGTTGGTGCTGGAAGACCTGGAGAGTGCTAGGGAGACCATCTAGAGGGAGAAAACAAAAGGATTTGGAGAATCTGTCCACAACAACCATAACAGTGGTGAAACCATCAGACAGGGGAAGATCAGTAACAAAATCTATAGACAGATGGGACCAAGGCCGCTCAGGCACTGGGAGGGGAAGGAGTTACCCTGCTGGGGCGTGCCTGGAAGACTTGGTTTGAGCACATACTGAGCAGGAATTGATGTAGAGGGTGACGTCCTGCTCAATGGTGGACCACCAGCACTTAATGGAGATGGATTGAGCTGTGCGGGCGATACCTGGGTGTCCAGCGGCAAGGGACATGTGTGCCCAGGTTAATTGCCGATCCCTTACCTCCAAAAGAATGTGGGTGCTCTCCGGAGGACAGGTAGCAGGTGCAGGTTCCCTCTCCAGAGCTTGGCATATGTCCATGTCTATGTCCCAAAGCACAGGCGCAAAGATTCGGGAGGGCAGTATGATGGGCTCCCTCAGATCCGGAACGTCTCCCGAATCGTGGAGACGTGACAGGGCATCGGCTTTTAATGTTCTTTGAACCTGGGTGGTACGACAGGGTCCTCCTGCTGTAGTTGGAGTAGTCGCTCACCCCCCTCTCTGCCCTCCCGTGGATGATCGAAGACTCCTTTGAACAGAGCCATGAACCTCCCATAGGAACCCAGCTCCTCCTCTCTGCCAGATGGCCGTATCACACTCAGCAGTGAAATAACCAGGGCAACGTTGGACCTCTCATGGGCGGGGGCTCCCGTTTGATGAGCAAAATAGAGGGAGCACTGGAGGTGTAAGCCACTGCATTTGGATGGAGTCAAGTCATATTTGTCCAGAAGGGACAAACGGGCATCGTTGACCTGGGCAGACTGCTGAATGAGCTGGGGTGCATGCTCGCTGTGTTGACTCATGGTAGAAGATCCTCCGATCGTTGGGGGTGGCGCCTTAGAGGAAGATTAAGACGTTGAAGAACGCAGAGGACCTCATCCATAGCCGTCCCCAGTTGCGCCAGCTGGTCGTGGTGTTGGAAGTGGTTCCCCCTGTTCGCCGACCATCTTGGAGATGTCTCATTTGGCTGCTGCTTCCATTCTGTGAGGTAGTATTCTGTAATGGAGACACAGGGAGTCAGGAAGCAGGTGCAGTCGTTGAGTTTACTTCACCTTTATCTAGCACTCCGTTGTATCACCCATTAGGCAGTATTGTCTTTTTGAATGCTTAGACGCTATTCCTGTTTTTGTATTCATTCTATGTTTGTTCCTATTAATCAGGGAGTGATGGAGTCCAGCTGTGCCTCATGATGGGGCGCATGTGTGCTTAATGATGGCTGCCAGGTGTGTGTAATGATGGTTGCCAGGTGTGTGTAATGATGGTTGCCAGGACCGGTGGTTAGTAGTCCGGAAACGTTGAGCGCGGGAGTAGAGATGACATTAATTATTTTCCTTTTTGACTGTGCATTTTTGGCCCTGTTTATTTTCGCCACTAGATGGCGCTCAAACTATTTCTGGTGGTGTGTACTTCCGAAGTTGTTAACTGGTGGAGGCTGGTGGGAGGATCTTTAGGAGGACAGGCTCATTGTAATGGAATAAATGGAACGGAGTCCAACGTCTATTCCTGACATGAAAATGAGCCCATCCTCCTATAGGTCCTCTCACCAGCCTCCACTGATGTTGACTGTTGAAAAGATGGCACCGTACTGGATGGCCGCCTTTTTGTGAGCTCCGACCCAACTTTGCTATTTTGTAATTATTTTGGTGTTCATTTGTACTTTATTTTCACAAAATGTATCCGCTATCATTTCTTATAGCCGACAAGAAATGTTGAACTTCAGATCGGCAGTTACTTACCTCAGATCTGAATTTGACTCATCAGCCCTGGGCTCTTTCTGTAATTCTGACCCAATCTTTGATGTATCCAAGAGGAAACGCCGGTGTCACAGAGGCAAAAGTGGGAGTCCTGGCGAGATTAAGGTGAAGGGAAAACTGGCCACCTCTACCCTCCATTCTTCTGACCAAGATGGGTGAACTATCTTGGCCAATAGAATCACTTGATAATAAGGTGGATGACCTCCGATCACAGATTTGCTACCAATGGGATTCTCATAACTGCAATATTCTCTGCTTTTCTGAGATACCCCCCATCACAGTCCAACTCGATGGATTCTCCATTCCCGAGTGGACAGGACAGGGAAGTCAGGGATATTGACAGTGGGAGGGGTTTGCCTCTTCATCAACAACAAATGGTGTGCCGACTAGAGTGCAGTGGAAGTCTTGACCCATTGTTGACCCTTCTTGGAATACCTGATGGTCAAAGGCCGACCCTTCTACCTCCTGAGTGAGTTTTCAGCTATCGTTGTCTCAGGACAAGAAAAATAACAAGCTGGAAGTTAACAAACTGTACAAGGCTATAAACAAGCAGGAAAACTTGCCCCTCCGGAGGCTGCTTTCTTCGTTGTGATGCCCAACTTCCATCAACACGTCTCCTTCACTACTAGGGGCAATAAAGGCTCCTGAGTGGCACTGCATCTCAGTGCTAGAGGCACAACCTGCCTTGATCGGGAGTCCCATGGGGCGGCGCACAATTGGCCCAGTGTCGTCCGGGTTAGGGGAGGTTTGACCGGGGCTGTAATTGTAAAATAAGAATTTGTTCTTAACTGACTTGCCAAGTTAAATAAAGTATTTTATTTGTATTTTTGCACTCTCTATGCACACTCACAGGACTCTACACACACACACACACACACACACACACTTAATTTGCTCACACATATAACATTCATACACATTTATACTGACTCTACACACACTCACATTCAATAATCATATATGCTGCTGCTACTCTGTTTATCATATATCCCGATCCCTAGTCGCCCAGTATCCCTGCACATTACAGTTGGCTCAGAAAATGCAGCATGGCTGGCGCTTAAATGTACACACAGAGCCAACATTAATAATATGCATAACAATCTCTCATGGCTCAAAGTGGAGGAGAGATTGACTTCGTCACTACTTGTTTTTGTAAGAAGTATTGACATGCTGAATGCACCGAGCTGTTTATATAAACTACTATAAACTACTACGCATTGCTGGTTTTAGAGCTTGCAAGAAAGGCATTTAATTGTACTTGTATGATATTGCCATCTTCTTGTGAAGATTTCTACATGTTATTATATATCCTGATAGGATAAACAGTTCTCCAGGAGTTGTGAGATGTGATCTTCTGCGCAGTGTGAAAGAGGTTAAAAGACGACGCGGCCACTATGTCAAACACCATGCATAAGTAAACTACGTAGCTCTTGAGAATACACGGAACCCACGGTGTGCTAAGTGAAGTGACAGACAGCTAAGACTTTAAAGGTTTTAAATTAACTGTTCTATTCGTTTTGTTTGCAGCTCTTGGGAGTCTATTACTAAGTGCAGATTATTTGTTTGTATGCGTTCCTGTAGCGTGTCTACTTTTTAACTGTCCAAACTCAACCCAACCTGTCAAGCCGTGCCAATGACGAGGAATGGATAGTGTGCCAGTCAAAGGTGGAAGGATGGTTTAAAGTAATTAACTATCGGACGGGGACAGTGGCGCAGCGATGGACAAGGACGCACTCCGCCAGTGCGAACTCATCCAGAATATGATCGAGATCTCCATCTCTAGTTTACAAGGACTCCGAACCAAATGCGCTGCATTGAGCGACCTCACTCAGAAAGAAATACGCACTTTGGAGGTACAGTATGGTCAGCATAGCCATAACATACACTTCGACAGTTATCGTAATAAACTTCAGCTTATTGGTGTGTGTGTGTGTGTGTGTGTGTGTTTGTGTGAGCGAGAGAGACAGTGGAACATGACATTGTTTGATGTGCGTTGTGCCCATGATATAGGCTACTAGATTGGTTTTTATATAGAAAATAATAGACATTGCAAGCACACCACATTCTTAAAATAAATACATGTGCTGTCTTTGATGTGCTGTATTCCTATAGTAGGTACAATTGAAGTCGGAAGTTTACATACACCTTAACCAACTATATTTAAACTCAGTTTTTCACAATTCCTGACAATTAATCAGAGTAAAAATTCCCTGTCTTAGGTCAGTTAGGATCACCTCTTGATTTTAAGAATGTGAAATGTCAGAATAATAGTAGAGAGAATGATTTATTTCAGCTTTATTTCTTTCATCACATTCCCAGTGGTTCAGAAGTTTACATACACTCAATTAGTATTTGGTAGCATTGCCTTTAAATTGGTTAACTTGGGTCAAACGTTTTGGGTAGCCTTCCACAAGCTTCCCACAATAAATTGGGTGATTTTTGGCCCATTCCTCCTGACAGAGCTGGTGTAACCGAGTCAGGTTTTTAGGCGTCCTTGCTTGCACACGCCTTTTCAGTTCTGCCCACAAATTGTCTATGGGATTGAGGTCAGGGCTTTGTGATGGCCACTCCAATACCTTGACTTTGATGTCCTTAAGCCATTTTGCCCCAACTTTGGAAGTATGCTTGGGGTCATTGTCCATTTGGAAGACCCATTTGCAACCAAGCTTTAACTTCCTGACTGATGTCTTGAGATGTTGCTTCAATATATCCACATAATTTTCCTCCTCATGATGCCATCTAATTTGTGAAGTGCACCAGTCCCTCCTGCAGCAAAGCACCCCCACAACATGATGCTGCCACCCTCGTGCTTCATGGTTGGGATGGTGTTCTTCGGCTTGCAAGCCTCCCCCTTTTCCTCCAAACATAACGATGGTCCTTATGGCCAAACAGTTCTATTTTTGTTTCATCAGCCCAGAGGACATTTCTCCAAAAAGTACAATCTTTGTCCCCATGTGCAGTTGCAAACCGTAGTCTGGCTTTTTTTAATGGCGGTTTTGGAGCAGTGGCTTCTTCCTTGCTGAGCGGCCTTTCAGGTTATGTTGGTATCGGCCTCGTTTTACTGTGGATATAGATACTTTTGTACCTGTTTCCTCCAGAATCTTCACACTGTATTTTGCTGTTGTTCTGAGTTTGATTTGCACTTTTCGCACCAAAGTACATTCATCTCTGTTTGTACAGATGAACGTGGTACGTTCAGGCATTTGGAAATTGCTCCCAATGATGAACCAGACTTGTGGAGGTCTACAGTTTCTTGGCTGATTTCTTTTGATTTCCCCATGATGTCAAGCAAAGAGGCACTGAGTTTGAAAGTAGGCCTTGAAATACATTCACAGGTACACCTCCAATTGACTCAAATGATGTCAATTAGCCTATCAGAAGCTTCTAAAGCCATGACATTATTTTCTGGTATTTTCCAAGCTGTTTAAAGGCACAGTCAACTTAGTGTATGTAAACTTCTGACCCACTGGAATTGTGGTACAGTGAATTATAAGTGAAATAATCTGTCAGTAAACAATTGTTGGAAAAATTACTTGTGTCATGCACAAAGTAGATGTCCTAACCGACTTGCCAAAACTATAGTTTGTTTACAAGAAATTTGTAGAGTGGTTGAAAAATGTGTTTTAATGACTTCACCCTAAGTGTATGTAAAACTTCCGACTTTAACTGTATATTGTATTTAGGTTAAACTTCCCTGTTCCTTCCATGCCCATAATCAATAACAGTTACGTAGCCTAAGGCAACACCTATGTGTTTATTACAGATTTTAAACTAATAATTAACAGTTTATGAACTTTTTATAAAACAGTAAGACAGAAACACATTGATGAAAGGTACAATGAAGGATATGGCTGTCTGTCATCAGACAAAGTCTGTGTGATATTTTGACACATCTGACCCCCCAATGAATACTGTCAGTTTCACTTCTCCCTCAAGTCAGTATGTCCCCCAGGCAACCCACAATGCACAGCTCTACTCTTTACTAAAAAAAGATTGAGTTGCCACTTCCACCATGATCCATTCACATTGTTATTCAGCTGGGTATTACAAACGGAGCGACCTCCTTATAATGTAAAGCCCTATAGGATCATACATAGATGGAGATGCCAACTGTCATTATCATCACATCACCTATTCTGTACTGGTCATATCAGGTACAGTACCAATCTCCCATGGGATTGTTGACTTCGAAGCACTGGATAAGACCGTATGTTCTGTGTTTCTCATCGCTATCATTGCCATCTTCCCAAGGAGAGAGCTGGTTCAGGGAGTGCAGATCAGAGTGCTTGTTGTGTACTAGTGACTGTAGAAACATCTAAATGTGGACTTCTCTCCCTCCCACACATTCTCAGTGTGGGCTGTTGAACAACAAAATCAAATGAAGCGCAGTGGGAGGGGAGGAAGGAAGGGGAGAAAAGGGGAAAGAAGGGCGGAGAAGATAAAGGAGGAGATATCCAACATGGCCGTTTCTTATTACAGATAAACAGTGAGGGGTTGTCTTTAAGACTGGACTGGGGGAACCAGGGAACCACCAGTCAACAACATGGTTAGAACAAAAGAGGCAGACTAAGCCACTGCCAGGCCTTTCTCTTCCCGTCTTTATCTGTCTCTCTCCTCTCTCTCCCTCCTCTCTCTCTTCTCCCCCTCTCTCTCTCTTTCTTTTTCATTCCCTTTCTCTCTTTTTCTCCCTCTCCTCTCTCTCTTCTCCCCCTCTCTCTCTCTTTCTTTTTCATTCCCTTTCTCTCTTTTTCTCCCTCTCCTCTCTCTCTCTCTCTCTCTCTCTCTACCCCCATCTCTTTTTATCTCTAACCCACAATAGGCCTGTCTGTCTTTTACCCCCAAGCCATAAGACTCCTGAAGAGCTAATCAAATGGCTACCCAGACTATTTGCATTGTCCCTCTCCCCCACCCCCTCTTTTACGCTGCTGCTACTCTCTGGTTATTATCTAGTTATTATAGTCACTTTAACACTACCGACATGTACATATTACCTCAATTACCTCGACTAACCGGTGCCCTCGCACATTGACTCTGTACCGGTACCTCCTGTATATAGTCTCCACATTGACTCTGTACCGGTACCTCCTGTATACAGTCTCCACATTGACTCTGTACCGGTACCCCCTGTATATAGTCTCCACATTGACTCTGTACCGGTACCTCCTGCATATAGTCTCCACATTGACTCTGTACCGGTACCCCCTGTATATAGTCTCCACATTGACTCTGTACCGGTACCTCCTGCATATAGTCTCCACATTGACTCTGTACCGGTACCTCCTGTATATAGCCTCCACATTGACTCTGTACCGGTACCTCCTGTATATAGCCTCCACATTGACTCTGTACCGGTACCTCCTGTATATAGCCTCCACATTGACTCTGTACTGGTACCTCCTGTGTATAGTCTCCACATTGACTCTGTACCGGTACCTCCTGTATATACCCTCCACATTGACTCTGTACCGGTACCTCCTGTATATAGCCTCCACATTGACTCTGTACCGGTACCTCCTGTATATAGTCTCCACATTGACTCTGTACCGGTACCTCCTGTATATAGCCTCCACATTGACTCTGTACCGGTACCTCCTGTATATAGCCTCCACATTGACTCTGTACCGGAACCTCCTGTATATAGTCTCACTACTGTTAATTTACTGCTGCTCTTTCATTATTTGTTATTTTTATAAACATTTTTACTTATTTGGTATGGTGACATTTGCGTGATTGGTTTTCTATCGCTCATTTGCACGTCACGTCAATGATATCATGTCACCATGTTGGACTGTGGGTCAATTAACCTTGTCGGAGTGGGAGCCCTGATTCTAGTTTGTGAGCTAGGCAGGCTACTGCCTGGGAAGGTCTCCCACTCAGAAGTACGAGATGGGGAGGGGGCGGGGATAGGTTGACCTCAGGTCTCCCCACTGGAAGCCCGAGGTAGGGGGAGGGGGGAATCTAGCAAATAGCGCACCTCTAACTTTGTTCAGTACTAATGCAATTAGTAAAATCAGTCACACTACGAAATGCTGCCAAATAAACCACAATTCATTCATAATACTGTGAATACATAGTTAAACAGACATATTGTTTAATTTTTGTCTGGTTTGTGCGAAATCGTTAAGAATAAAGTAAAACCAGTCTGCACACCACCAAGGTGAATTGGTTTAGTCTTGACTCTTGGTTGACAGTGTTGGGGGATGGGTAATGTATTGATGCTGGGTGCCAAATCAACACAAATGTGTTTATATTTCTCTTTGTTACTTCTTTTTGATAATTATGAGTCTTATTTTTGTATATATTTTTATATTTATATATTTTTACACTACTGTTCAAAAGTTTTGGGTCAATTAGAAATGTCCTTGTTTTTGAAGAGTTGCAAAGAAAAAGCCATATCTCAGACTGGCCAATAAAAAGAAAAGATTAAGATGGTCAAAAGAACACAGACACTGGACAGAGAAACTCTGCCTAGAGTCGCTGTAACGGCTGTCTTGGGTGGAAGAAGGAGAGGACCAAAGCGCAGCGTGGTTAGTGTTCATCCTTTTTAATGGAAAACTGAACACTTCAAAAACACAAAACAACTAAAACAAAGAAATAACACAAGAACTAGGGTCAGAACGTGACAGTCGCCTCTTCACTCTTGACGTTGAGACTGGTGTTTTGCGGGTACTATTTAATGAAGCTGCCAGTTGAGGACTTGTGAGGCGTCAGTTTCGCAAACTAGACACTCTAATGTACTTATCCTCTTGCTCAGTTGTGCACCGGGGCCTCCCACTCTTTCTATTCTGGTTAGAGCCAGTTTACTCTGTTCTGTGAAGGGAATAGTACACAGCGTTGTACAATATCTTCAGTTTCTTGGCAATTTCTCGCATTGAGTAGCCTTAATTTCTCAGAACAAGAATAGACTGATGAGTTTCAGAAGAAAGGTCTTTGTTTCTGGCCATTTTGAGCCCGTAATCGAACGCACAAATGCTGATGCTCTAGATTCTCAGCTAGTCTGAAGAAGGCCAGTTTTACTGCTTTTTTAATGAGGACAACAGTTTTCAGCTGTGTTAACATAATTGCAAAAAGGTTTTCTAATGATTAATTAGAATTTGGATTGGATTAGCTAACGCAACATGCCATTGGAACACAGGAGTGATGGTTGGTGATAATGGGCCTCAAGTCAGAAGTTTACATACACCTTAGCCAAATACATTTAAACTCAGTTTTTCACAATTCCTGACATTTAATCAGAGTAAAAATTCCCCGTCTTAGGTCAGTTAGGATCATCTCTTGATTTTAAGAATGTGAAATGTCAAAATAATAGTAGAGAGAATGATTTATTTCAGCTTTTATTTCTTTCATCACATTCCCAGTGGGTCAGAAGTTTACATACACTCAATTAGTATTTGGTAGCATTGCCTTTAAATTGTTTAACATGGGTCAATCGCTTTGGGTAGCCTTCCACAAGCTTCCCACAATAAGTTGAGTGAATTTTGTCCCATTCCTCCTGACAGAGCTGGTGTAACTGAGTCAGGTTTTTAGGCCTCCTTGCTCGCACATGCTTTTTCAGATCTGCCCACAAATTGTCTATGGGATTGAGGTCAGGGCTTTGTGATGGCCACTCCAATACCTTGACTTTGTTGTCCTTAAGCCATTTTGCCACAACTTTGGAAGTATACTTGGGGTCATTGTCCATTTGGAAGACCCATTTGCGACCAAGCTTTAACTTCTTGACTGATGTCTTGAGATGTTGCTTCAATATATCCACATAATTTTTCCCCTCATGATGCCATCTATTTTGTGAAGTGCACTAGTCCCTCCTGCAGCAAAGCACCCCCACAACATGATGCTGCCACCCCCATGCTTCATGGTTGGGATGGTGTTCTTTGGCTTGCAAGCCTCCCCCTTTTTCCTCCAAACATAACGATGGTCATTAAGGCAAAACAGTTCTATTTTTGTTTCATCAGACCAGAGGGCATTTCTCCAAAAAGTACGAACTTTGGCCCCATGTGCAAACCGTAGTCTGGATTTTTTATGGTGGTTTTGGAGCAGTGGCTTCTTCCTTGCAGAGCGGCCTTTCAGGTTATGTCGATATAGGACTCGTTTTACTGTGGATATGGTATCTTCAGGCGTTTGGAAATTTCTCCCAAGGATGAACCAGACTCGTGGAGGTCTACATTTTTCATTCTGAGTTCTTGGCTGATTTCTTTTGATTTTCCCATGATGTCAAGCAAAGAGGCAAGACATTTGTGCAGTGGTTGAAAAACGAGTTTTAATGACTCCAACCTAAGTGTATGTAAATTTCCAACTTCAACTGTAGATATTCCATTAAAAATCTGCCGTTTCCAGCTACAATTGTAATTTACAACATTAACAATGTCTACACTGTATGTAAACAGCCTGTATTGTGTTTACAATGGACATTGCAGATGAGTAGCACTGTCCTACACTGTCATTGCCTTAAAGAGATGGATAAAGGACTCTGACCACAAGATGCAGATGTTTTCTGTCAGGACAGGACAGGTGTGTGGGGGGTTGGGATAGGCTAGTTTCGAGTGTTGCTGGACACCAGATGATGAAGAAATGGAGAGATGTTTGGTGCTGCCTGAAACATGTTTCTTATGTAATTGCAGAAGTGGTGTTGTGTTTCTGACTGGTTTTCAACTTCTTCATATTAGCTGCAGTGAAGTAGGCTAACTATATTTATTCCTCAACTTTTCTAATATTAATATGCACATTGCTTCACTTTACAACTAGAGTAGCCTGGCTGGCGGGAAAAGCATCCTACGCATGTCATGTATTTTTTCCCCTGCCCCTGTTCCGACAAGTGCATGATAATGGCCCATTCTAAATCAAAACTAATTTCACACATATATTATTTAGTATATGTAAAGACAAGATTACATTGAGAATAGTCTGATGGGTGACTATATTATCACTTGTGAATGATGCTCAGCGTGTGCAGTCTAAGGCAATAAACAGCGAATGCCTTTTTTTGTGACTTTTTCAAATCATAGTGGCATGCATAATGTAGCCTAGCCCATAGGCCTATATGTTTTGATAAGGTTTGTGTCACACCTCATGTAGCCTAGCCCATAGGCCTATATGTTTTGATAAGGTTTGTGTCACACCTCATGTAGCCTAGCCCATAGGCCTATATGTTTTAATAAGGTGTGTATCACACCTCATTTAGTCTAGCCCATAGGCCTATATGTTTTAATAAGGTTTGTATCACACCTCATGTAGCCTAGCCCATAGACCTCGGTTTTGATAAGGTGTGTATCACACCTCATGTAGCCTAGCCCATAGGCCTATATGTTTTAATAAGGTGTGTATCACACCTCATGTAGCCTAGCCCATAGGCCTATATGTTTTGATAAGGTTTGTATCACACCTCATGTAGCCTAGCCCATAGGTCTATATGTTTTAATAAGGTTTGTGTCACACCTCATGTAGCCTAGCCCATAGACCTCGGTTTTGATAAGGTTTGTATCACACCTCATGTAGCCTAGCCCATAGACCTCGGTTGTATCACAACTAAAGTGGACAAATAACTCCAAACGTGGTAACCAAAAAAGTGTACAAATCAAAATATATTTTATATTTGAGATTCTTCAAAGTAGCCACCCTTTGCCTTGATGACAGCTTTACACACTGTTGGTATTCTCCCAACCAGCTTCATGAGGAATGCTTTTTCAATAGTCTTGAAGGAGTTCCTACATATGCTGAGCACTTGTTGGCTGCTTTTCCTTCACTCTGCGGTCCAACTCATCCCAAACCATCTCAATTGGATTGAGTTTGAGTTTGGGTCATCCGTTCACCTACTCTGCATCTCACAAAGACATTGCGGTTGGAACCAAAAATCTCAAATTTGGACTCATCGGACCAAAGGACAGATTTCCACCTGTCTAATGTCCATAGTTCTGGTTTCTTGGCCCAAGCAAGTCTCTTTGTCACGTCCACTATAATGATTGGACCAAGGCGCAGCGTGCGTAGAGTTCCACATATTTTAATGAATAGAAACTCACCAAACAAAACAAACAAGCACAAACGAAACGTGAAGCTACTGGTGTGCACACAGGCAACTAACTGTAGACAAGATCCCACAAAGAACAATGAGGAAATGGCTGCCTAAATATGATCCCCAATCATAGACAACAATAAACAGCTGTCTCTGATTGGGAACTATACCAAGCCAACATAAACCATTGATCACCTAGATGACCCACCCTTGTCACTATCACGCCCCAACCAACTGAGAATAAACAGCTCTCTATGGTCAGGGCGTGACAGTACCCCCCCCCCCCCCCCCCCCAAAAGGTGCGGACTCCGACCGCAAAACCTGACTTAGGTACAGGACTTACTGGACTGTGGAGGCCTGATGCGTGGGACCGGTACAGGTGGCACCGGCTGATGACACGCACTTGAGGGAGAGTACGAGGAGCAGGAACAGGACACACCAGGAACAGGAACACCTGACTGGGAAAGCGTACTTGAGGGAAATTGCGAGGAGTTGGCACAGGACGCACTGGGTTGTGAAGGTGCACTGGAGACCTGGTGTGTATAGCCGGCGTCAATTGTTGCCAAACTTTAACACACTTCTCAGGACGAGTACGGGGAGCTGACTCAGGTGGCACCAAACTGACAACACGTTCCTTTATTCCAAATCTGTGCATCCTCCACCAACTCAACAACTTTCCCATTTCTCTCTCCTCCAAATTCTCCTTCTCCCAGACTGGCTCTGGTTCACTCCTCGGCTCAGCCGACTGCTCCATGTGCCCCCTCCAAAAACTTTCTTGGGGTTTCTGTGGCCTACCTCCCCGACTTCGTCGCTGTCCCTCCTTCGCTGCTTCCTCCTGCCTCCATGGCAGGCTCTTCCCTGTTATTATGTCGCCATCCCAAGTCCAGGATGCTCTCTCCCTAATCTCCTCCAGAGACCAGGATGCCATTATCTCCTGGGCACGCTGCTTGGTCCGTTGTTGGTGGGATCTTCACATATTTTATTTAATAGAAACTCCCCAAACAAAACAAACAAGCACAAATGAAACGTGAAGCTACTGGTGTGCACACAGGCAACTAACTGTAGACAAGATTCCACAAAGAACAATGAGGAAATGGCTGCTAAAATATGATCCCCAATCAGAGACAACGATAAACAGCTGTCTCTGATTGGGAACTATACCAGGCCAACGTAAACCATTAATCACCTAGATGACCCACCCGTGTCACTATTACACCCCAACCAACAGAGAATAAACAGCTCTCTATGGTCAGGGCGTGACACTCTTCTTCTTATTGGTGTCTGTTAGTAGTGGTTTCTTTGCAGCAATTCAACCATGAAGGCCTGATTGACGCAGTCTCCTCTGAACAGTTGATGTTTAGATGTGTCTGTGAAGCATTTATTTGGGCTGCAATCTGAAGTGCAGTTAACTCTCTTACCCTCTGCAGCAGAGGTAACTCTGGGTTTCATCAGAGCGTTTGATGTTTTTTGCGACTGCACTTGAAGAAACTTTTAAAGTTCTTGAACCTTTCCGTATTGACTGACCTTCATGTCTTAAAGTAATGATGGACTGTCGTTTCTCTTTGCTTATTTGAGCTGTTATTGCCATAATATGGGCTTGGTCTTTTACCAAATAGGGCTATCTTCTGTATACCAGCCCTACCTTGTCTCAATACAACGGATTGGCTCAAATGCATTAATTAATAAGGAAAGAAATTCCACAAATTAACTTTATTTTCTTTCCTTTTTTTGTACCCCCCTTTCTCCCCAATTTCATGGTATCCAATTGTTATTAGTTACTATCTTGTCTCATCGCTACAACTCCCGTACGGGCTTGGGAGAGACGAAGGTCGAAAGCCATGCGTTCTCCGAAACACAACCCAACCCAACCAAGCCGCACTGCTTCTTAACACAACGCGCATCCAACCCGGAAGCCAGCCGCACCAATGTGTCAGAGGAAACAATGTGCACCTGGCGACCTGGTTAACGTGCACTGTGCCCGGAAATGAAATGCATTCCAGGTGACTATCTCATGAACCTGGTTGAGAGAATGCCAATACTGTGCAAAGCTGTCATCAAGGCAAAGGGTGGCTACTTTGAAGAATCTCAAATGTAAAATAGTTCAGTTTGCAAATCACCTGCATGCTCGTCATCCTGAGCAGGGTATTGACCTAATGGCAGTTCGGCGTCGTAAATGCACACCTTCGGTAGCCACTGGAGAAGGGTGCTCTTCAAGGATAAATCCCCATGTCGCAAGGATCTGTACACAATTCCTGGAAGCTGAAAATGTCCCAGTTCTTCCATGGCCTGCATACTCACCAGATATGTCACCCATTTAGCCTGTTTGGGATGCTCTAGATAGACATGTACGACAGCTTGTTCCAGTTCCCGCCAACATCCAGCAACTATGCACAGCCATTGAAGAGGAGTGGGACAACATCAAATCAAATCAAATTTATTTATATAGCCCTTCGTACATCAGCTGATATCTCAAAGTGCTGTACAGAAACCCAGCCTAAAACCCCAAACAGCAAGCAATGCAGGTGTAGAAGCACGGTGGCTAGGAAAAACTCCCTAGAAAGGCCAATACCTAGGAAGAAACCTAGAGAGGAACCAGGCTATGTGGGGTGGCCAGTCCTCTTCTGGCTGTGCCGGGTGGAGATTATAACAGAACATGGCCAAGATGTTCAAATGTTCATAAATGACCAGCATGGTCGAATAATAATAAGGCAGAACAGTTGAAACTGGAGCAGCAGCACAGTCAGGTGGAAGTTGAAACTGGAGCAGCAGCATGGCCAGGTGGACTGGGGACAGCAAGGAGTCATCATGTCAGGTAGTCCTGGGGCATGGTCCTAGGGCTCAGGTCAGTTGAAACTGGAACAGCAGCATGGCCAGGTGGACTGGGGACAGCAAGGAGTCATCATGTCAGGTAGTCCTGGGGCATGGTCCTAGGGCTCAGGTCCTCCAAGAGAGAGAAAGAAAGAGAGAAGGAGAGAATTAGAGAACGCACACTTAGATTCACACAAGACACCGAATAGGACAGGAGAAGTACTCCAGATATAACAAACTGACCCCAGCCCCCCGACACATAAACTACTGCAGCATAAATACTGGAGGCTGAGACAGGACGGGTCAGGAGACACTGTGGCCCCATCTGAGGACACCCCCGGACAGTGCCAAACAGGATCAGAGGCAATCAATCAGAAGCAGCTGTCTATCGTTGTCTCCGATTGAGAACCATACTTAGGTACCCTTTCCCCCACCCGTTTTGTGGGAAGTTAACTTTGTCTTTGTTCAGGGAACATAGCCCAAAGCTTCACGGTTTGGTTTTTGTTCTTCATTTTGTCGGCGTCATTTTTTAAATAAAGAGAAAATGTACGCTTACCATGCTGCGCTTTGGTCCAGTCCTTCAGCCAGCCATGACAGTTTCATTGAAATGTACAGCGGTGTGTCATCCACATAGCAGTGAAAGTTAACATTATGTTTTCAAATGACATCCCCAAGAGGTAAAATATATAGTGAAAACAATAGTGGTCCTAAAACGGAACCTTGAGGAACACCAAAATGTACAGTTGATTTGTCAGAGGACAAACCATTCACAGAGACAAACTGATATCTTTCCGACAGGTAAGATCTGAACCAGGCCAGAACTTGTCCGTGTAGACCAATTTGGGTTTCCAATCTCTCCAAAAGAATGTGGTAATCGATGGTATCAAAAGCAGCACTAAGGTCTAGGAGCACGAGGACAGATGCAGAGCCTCGGTCTGATGCCATTAAAATATCATTTACCACCTTCACAAGTGCAGTCTCAGTGCTATGATGGGGTCTAAAACCAGACCGAAGCATTTCGTAAACATTGTTTGTCTTCAGGAAGGCAGTGAGTTGCTGTGCAACAGCTTTTTTATTTTTTATTGAGAGGAATGGAAGATTCGATATACGCCGTTAGTTTTTTATATTTTCTGGGTCAAGGTTTGGCTTTTTCAAGAGAGGCTTTATTACTGCCACTTTTAGTGAGTTTGGTACACGTCCGGTGGATAGAGAGCTGTTTATTATGTTCAACATAGGAGGGCCAAGCACAGGAAGCAGCTCTTTCAGTAGTTTAGTTGGAATAGGGTCCAGTATGCAGCTTGAAGGTTTAGAGGCCATGATTATTTTCATCATTGTGTCAAGAGATATAGTGCTAAAACACTTGTGTCTCTCTTGATCCTAGGTCCTGGCAGAGTTGTGCAGACTCAGGACAACTGAGCTTTGAAGGAATAAGCAGATTTAAAGAGGAGTCTGTAATTTGCTTTCTAATGATCATGATCTTTTCCTCAAAGAAGTTCATGAATTTATCACTGCTAAAGTGAAAGCCATCCTCTCTTGGGGAATGCTGCTTTTTAGTTAGCTTTGCGACAGTATCAAAAATAAATTTCGGATTGTTATTATTTTCCTCAATTAAGTTAGAAAAATAGGATGATCGAGCAGCAGTAAGGGCTCTTCGGTACTGTCTTTCCAAGCTAGTCGGAAGACTTCCAGTTTGGTGTGGCACAGCCCTAGTGCTACTGTGACCTTATTACAGAGCCCTGTGATTCCTTCAGTCTAAAGTTAAATCTACAGACTGGCCACACCTAACTAATAGCCGTCATCTGATTTCCATACACTAACTAATGTTCTGGTGGTCAGCTTCTACTCTGTAATCAGATCTGGCAAACCAGGGATGGACATGGCCCATTATTATCTCTATTGATGATCATTTTTCAGAGATTTGTACTTTTGAGTCTCTCTCCCACTTCATTGGTAAAATCATAGAAGTGCTAGTTTGATCATTTTGAGATTTTCCTAAGCAGCAGCTACGGTGAAGTCATTGGAAGAAACAGAAATACAAAATGATAGGTCGTGTGGTGTCAGGAAACTCCCATGTGGTTTTGCAAATGATCTGTCCCCCCCCTTTCATCTTTCTTTCCTTCCGTCTGGTTCGCTTTCTCCTTCCTTCTTGACCTTTTTGCTCGCACTCTTTGTCACATCTATAAACATCTAAAATGTTTTTTCCACAGATGGAAAAAATGTGGGTACTGTGGTCTTTTCATAACCGCAACACAAGCACAGCTTCAAGATATGAACTGTGATAGTGGCTGAGAATTATACCTTAAACCACTATCATCCCACCCCCACGCAGGCTTTGTCTGGTACATAGAGACTAGCATTGAAAGGTTGAGCACTGGCAGCCAAGGCCACCTCCTTTATTGTATCAGTGAAAAGGCCCTTCCCTTGGGTCATTGTCACACACAATACACACAATTTGGTTACATACACTGTGGTAAAACAGGTGGGCACAGATACGTGCTGCCTGTCTGCCCCATGGACCCACTCAGCGTGCCCCACCCCTTGCTGAGTGTCAATGCCATGTAACAGAGCTGGGAGATGGAGAGAAAGATAGACAGTGAATAACGGCGAGCACCACAGTGGAACGAGGCCAGGCGTTGTCTGGTGCAAACCAACACCGCCTGGTTTACTCTAGTCGCTCAGTCAAGTGCATCAAATCAACTACGGCCATTCTCTGATAGGGAGAGAGACAGGAGGGCATTCAGAGACAGTCTCCCTCAGACTGGTCTAGTGCTGATAAAACTTTAATGTTATTCCACTGAGCACACGGCAAGCGGTACCTGAGTGCCAAGTCTAGGTTCAAAAGGCTCCTTAACATCTTCTGCCCCCAAGACGTTAGACTGCTAAACAGTTAATCAAATGGCTATCCAGACTCGCTTTTTAAGCTGCTGCTACTCGCTGTTTATTATCTATGCATAGTCACTTTACCCCTACCTACATGTACATATGATCTGAATTACCTTGACTTAGCCGTACCCCTCCACACACATTTACTCGGTACCAGTACCTCCTTTATAAAGCCTAATTATTTGTATTTTATCGTGTAACTTTTTTTGTTACTTTATTTTATTATTATTGATATTTTTTAGCAAATATTTTCTTACTTAAAAAAAAGTCTGCATTGCTGGTTAAGGGCTTCTAAGTAAGCATTTCACGGTGCATGTGACAAATACAATTTGATTTGATTTGACTAGGCCAGGCTCCCTAAAACCTACCAGGACCAGCAGTGTTTGAAGATGGGAGCTTACACATATTACACACATATTTACAGTTGCAGCTTTTTGGGTAAGAGGTCAGGTAAAATCCAGCTTTGAAAAAACGAAATACTTAAAACACTGCCATATTAAATTCAGCTCCAAAAGGTGCTAGAAGTAATGTTTGTGGCTGGACAGAGGGGTAAGACTAGAAGTAATGTTTGTGGCTGGACAGAGGGGTAAGACTAGAAGTAATGTTTGTGGCTGGACAGAGGGGTAAGACTAGAAGTAATGTTTGTGGCTGGACAGAGGGGTAAGACTAGAAGTAATGTTTGTGGCTGGACAGAGGGGTAAGACTAGAAGTAATGTTTGTGGCTGGACAGAGGGGTAAGACTAGAAGTAATGTTTGTGGCTGGACAGAGGGGTAAGACTAGAAGTAATGTTTGTGGCTGGACAGAGGGGTAAGACTAGAGTAAGTATTCAGACCCTTTGCTATGAGACTCGAAATTGAGCTCAGGTGCATCCTGTTTCCATTGATCATCCTTGAGATGGGAGTGCCCCTGTGGTAAATCCAATTGATTGGACATGATTTGGAAAGGCACACACCTGGCTATATAAGGTCCCAGTTGACGGTGCATGTCGGAGCAAAAACCAAGCCATGAGGTCGAAGGATTGTCCGTAGAGCTCAGAGACAGAATTGTGTTGAGGCACAGATCTGGGGAACGGTACCAAAGAATGTCTGCAGCGTTGAAGGTCTCCAAGAACCCAGTGGCCTCAATCATTCTTAAATGGAAGAAGTTTGGAACCACCAAGATTCTTCCTAGAGTTGTCCGCCCTGCCACACTGAGCAATCGGGGGAGAAGGGCCTTTTTCAGCGAGGCGACCAAGAACCCGATGGTTACTCTGACAGAGATCTAGAGATCCTCTGTGGAGAGGAGAATCTTCCAGAAGGACAACCATCTCTGCGACAGTCCACCAATTAGGCCTTTATGGTAGAGTAGCCAGACGGAAGCCACTCCTCAGTAAAAGACAAATGACAGCCCACTTGGAGTTTGCCAAAAGGCACCTAAAGACTCTCAGACCATGGGAAACAATTTATTAATTCATTTTTATTTCACCTTTATTTAACCAGGTAGGCCAGTTGAGAACAAGATCTCATCTACAACTGCGACCTGGCCAAGATAAAGCAAAGCAGTGCAACAAAAACAACAACGCAGAATTACACATGGAATAAACAAACATACAGTCAATAACACAATAGAAAAATCTATGTACAGTGTGTGCAAATGTAGAGAGTAGGGAGGTAGGCAATAAATAGAGGCTAAATAATTACAAGAAACAAGATTCTCTGGTCTGATGAAACCAAGATTGAAGTCTTTGGCCTGAATTCCAAACTTCACATCTGGAAGAAACCTGGCACCATCCCTACTGTGAAGCATGGTGGTGGCAGCATCATGCTGTGGGGATGTTTTCAGTGGCAGGGACTGAGAGACTAGTCAGGATTGAGGAAAAGATGAACGGAGCAAAGTACAGAGAGATCCTTGATGAAAACCTGCTCCAGAGCACTCAGGACCTCAGACTGGGGCAAAGGTTCACCTTCTAACAGGACAATGACCCTAAGCACACAGCCTAGACAACACAGGAGTGACTTCGGGACAAGTCTCTGAATGTCCTTGAGTGGCCCAGTCAGAGCCCGGACTTGAACCTGATCGAACATCTCTGGAGATACCTGAAAATACGTCTGCAGCGACTCTCCCCATCCAACCTGACAGAGCTTGAGAGGGTGTGCAGAGAACATTGGGAGAAACTCCCCAAATACAGGTGTGCCAAGCTTGTAGCGACATACCCAAGAAGACTCTAAGCTGTAATCGCTGCCAAAATACTGATTAAACACTTATGTAAATGTCATATTTCTGTTTATTTTATTTTATACATTGACAAACCTTTCTAAAAACCTGTTATTGTGTGTAGATTGATGAGAAAAAAAATACAATTTAATAATACATTTTATAATAAGGCTGTAATGTCAAATCAAATGTTATTTGTCACATACACGTGGTTAGCAGATGTTAATGCGAGTGCAGCGAAATGCTTGTGCTTCTAGTTCCGACCATGCAGTAATATCTAACAAGTAATCTAACCTAACAATTTCACAACAACTACCTTATACACACAAGTGTAAAGGAATGAAAAAAAGATGTACATAAAAATATATGAATGAGTGATGGCCGAACGGCATAGGTAAGATGCAGTCGATGGTATAGAGTACAGTATATACATATGAGGTGAGTAATGTAGGGTATGTAAACATTATATAAAGTGACTAGTGAAACATTTATTACATAAATTTTTTCATTATTAAAGTGGCTAGAGATGAGTCAGTGTGTTGGCAGCAGCCACTCAATGTTAGTGATGGCTGTTTAACAGTCTGATGGCCTTGAGATAGAAGCTGTTTCTCAGTCTTTCGGTCCCCGCTTTGATGCACCTGTACTGACCTCGCCTTCTGGATGATAGCGGGGTGAACAGGCAGTGGCTCGGGTGGTTGTTGTCATTGATGATCTTTTGGCCTTCCTGTGACATCGGGTGGTGTAGATGTCCTGGAGGGCAGGTAGTTTGTCCCCGGTGATGCATTGTGCAGACCTCACTACCCTCTGGAGAGCCTTACGGTTGTGGGCGGAGCAGTTGCCGTACCAGGCGGTGATAGAGCCCGACAGGATGCTCTCGATTGTGCATCTGTAAAAGTTGGAGAGTTTTTGGTGACAAGCCAAATTTCTTCAGCCTCCTGAGGTTGAAGAGGCGCTGCTGCGCCTTCTTCACCACCCTGTCTGTGTGGGTGGACCCATTCAGTTTGTCCGTGATGTGTAGCCGAGGAACTTAAAACTTTCCACCTTCTCCACTACTGTCCCGTCGATGTGGATAGGGGGCTGCTCCCTCTGCTGTTTCCTGAAGTCCACTATCATCTCCTTTGTTTTGTTGACATTGAGTGTGAGGTTATTTTCCTGACACCACACTCCGAGGGCCATCACCTCCTCCCTGTAGGCTGTCTCCTCGTTGTTGGTAATCAAGCCTACCAATGTAGTGTTGTCTGCAAACTTGATGATTGTGTTGGAGGCGTGCATGGCCACGCAGTCATGGGTGAACAGGGAGTACAGGTGAGGGCCCCAGTGTCCTCCCCAGTGTTGAGGATCAGCGGGGTGGATATGTTGTTACCTACCATCACCACCTGGGGGCGGCCTGTCAGGAAGTCCAGGACCCAGTTGCACAGGGCCGGGTTGAGACCCAGGGTCTCGAGCTTAATGATGAGTTTGGAGGGTACTATGGTGTTAAATGCTGAGCTGTAGTCGATGAACAGCATTCTTACATAGTAATTCCTCTTGTCCAGATGGGTTAGGGCAGTGTGATTGCGATTGCGTCGTCTGTGGACCTATTGGGGCAGTAAGCAAATTGGAGTGGGTCTAGGGTGTCTGGTAGGGTGGAGGTGATATGGTCCTTGACTAGTCTCTCAAAGCACATCATGATGACGGAAGTGAGTGCTACGGGGCGATAGTCATTTAGCTCAGTTACCTTAGCTCTCTTGGGAACAGGAACAATGGTGGCCCTCTTGAAGCATGTGGGAACAGCAGATTGGGATAAGGATTGATTGAATATGTCCATAATCACTCCAGCCAGCTGGTCTGCGCATGCTCTGAGGACGCGGCTGGGGATGCCGTCCGGGCCGGCAGCCTTGCGAGGGTTAGCATGTTTAAATGTTTTACTCACGTTGGCTGCAGTGAAGGAGAGTCCGCAGGTTTTGGTAGTGGGCCGTGTCAGTGGCACTGTATTGTCCTCAAAGCGAGCAAAGAAGTTGTTAAGTTTGTCTGGGAGCAAGACATCCTGGTCCGCGATGGGGCTGGTTTTCCCTTTGTAGTCCGTGATTGACTGTAGACCCTGCCACATACCTCTCATGTCTGAGCCATTGAATTGCGACTCTACTTTGTCTCTATACTGACGCTTAGCTTGTTTGATTGCCATGTGGAGGGAATAGCTACACTGTTTGTATTCGGTCATGTTTCCGGTCACATTGCCCTGATTAAAAGCAGTGGTTTGCGCTTTCAGTTTTGCGCGAATGCTGCCATCAATCCACGGTTTCTGGTTGGGGAATGTTTTAGTAGACGCTGTGGGTACAACATCACCGATGCACTTGCTAATAAACTCGCTCACCGAATCAGCGTATTCATCAATGTTATTGTCCGACGCTATGCAGAACATATCCCAGTCCACCTGATCGAAGCAATCTTGAAGCGTGGAATCCGATTGGTCGGGCCAGCGTTGAACAGACCTGAGCACGGGCGCTTCCTGTTTTAGTTTCTGTCTATAGGCTGGGAGCAGCAAATTGTAGTCGTGGTCAGATTTTCCGAAAGGAGGGCAGGGGAGGTCTTTATATGCGTCGCGGAAGTTAGAATAACAATGATCCAGGGTTTGTTTTCAGATTAGCCTTGTTAAAATCCCCAGCTACAATAAATGCAACCTCAGGATATGTGGTTTCCAGTTTACATAGAGTCAAATGAAGTTATACACGACTGTGATTATGATCGAAGACTTCTCTTGGTAGATAGTGTTGTCGGCATTTGATTGTAAGGAATTCTAGGTCAGGTGAACAAAAGGACTTGCGTTCCTGTATGTTGTTATGATCACACCACGTCTCGTTAATCATAAGGCATAACACCCCCGCCCTTCTTCTTACCAGAGAGATGTTTGTTTCTGTCGGCGCGATGCGTGAAGAAACCAGGTGGCTGTACCGACTCTGATGACGTATCCCGAGTGAGCCATGTTTCCGTGAAACAAAGAACTTTACAATCTCTGATATCTCTCTGGAAGGCAGCCCTTGCTCGGATTTCGTCTACCTTGTTGTCAAGAGACTGGACATTAGCGAGTCGTATGCTAGGGAGCGGTGAGCGATGTGCCCGTCAATGGAGACGGACCAGAAGACCGCTCCGTCTGCCCCTTCTGCGGCCCCGTTGTTTTGGGTCGCCGGCTGGGATCCGATCCATTGTCCTGGGTGGTGGACCAAACCGAGCATCCGCTTCAGGAAAGTGGTATTCCTGGTCGTAATGTTGGTGAGTTGACGTTGCTCTTATATCCAATAGTTCCACCCAACTGTATGTAATAAAACATAAGATTTCCTGGGGTAGCAATGTAAGAAATAACACAAAAAAAACTAAATAGTGTATAGTTTCCTAGGAATGCGAAGTGAGGAGGTAATCTCTGTTGGCGCCGGAAGATTAGTGTGACGAAAGTGGTTGCCATTGGTTGCCAGGTAAAGCTTGCTATCTGGGTCTGGAACCCAAAGGTAAGGTGACATCTTGACTCTGCTATACTCAGGGATGGGCAACTGGCGGCCCTCTGGTCTATCCCCCCCCCACTGCAGCCCCTTATGATAAATGAAGATTTTTTCAGGGTTTCCATGGCGCTCAGTTGTCTTGGGACAGGCCAACGCCCCCATGACAAAAATTGCTCTGTGTCCTTTGAGTTTGTATGTAATGAGGACTATTTGCTGTTAGCTGCTCTGAGGGGAGAACTGTTAAAAACACATGAAGTCATAGATGAACTGAAACTGTCCCCTCCCCCTCTACCTCCCCCTCTACCTGTCCCCTCCCCCGCTTTTTCTCCTCGTTTCCTCTCCTTCATCAACATTCTACATTTATGTTCTTGAGAGTTTTTATCACTGAGGTGCTTCTGAGACAAAGTTGTACTTTTTTAGGCCTGAGTGTACAAAACATTAGGAACACCTTCCTAATATTGAGTTACACCCCCGACCCCCCACCCCTTTTGCCCTCAGAACAGCCTCAATTCGTTGGGGCATGGACTCGACAAGGTGTAGAAAAAACGTTCCACAGAGATGCTGGCCAATGTTGACTCCAATGCTTCCCACATTTGTGTCAAGTTGTATCTTTTGGGTGGTGGACCATTCTTGATACACACGGGAAACGGTTGAGCGTGAAATCCCAGCAACGTTGCAGTTCTTGACACAAACCGTCGTGCATGGCACCTACTACCATACCCCTTATTCAAAGGCACTTAAATCTTTTGTCTTGCCCATTCACCCTCTGAATGGCACACATACACAATCCATGTCTCAATTGCATCAAGGCTTAAAAATCCTTCTTTAACCTGTCTCCTCTCCTTCATCTTAACTGATTGAAGTGGATTTAACAAGTGACATCAATAAGGGATCATGGCTTTCCCCTGGTCAGTCTATGTCATGGAAAGAGCAGGTGTTCTCATCTACACTCAGTGGATCTCTCTCTCTCTCTCTCTTTCTCTGTCTCTCTTTCAGTTGACAGGGGGATTTCCTCAGCCTGAGCTTAGTCTCACTTCTCACCTGTGTTTTGCATAGAACACCAGACCTCATGCTGAAAATAACAAGAAAGAAATACTGTGCAGTTTGTTCTCAAACATCAGTGGGTTTCACACCTGCAGTTGTCAGTTTGTTGTCAGTCTCCTTTGTTAAAATTAAATGAAACTCCTACACACTGTGCTGCAAGTTTTAGTTTCCACTCATTTTGTTCTACTTTGTTATAATTACTTTCAGGATTATGCTTTTGCTTAGCATCGTCTCTGTTTCAGTTATTTTGTGAACATTCTTAATTACATTTTCCCCATCAACATTTTTGGAGACTCTTGTGTTTGTGTTGTCGCCCCCTCCAGGTGAAGCTGACTAAGTACATTTGTAAGCAGCTGCAGTGTAAGCAGAGAGTGCCTGAGAGACAGAGGACCCAGGCTCTGGCCAGCTACCCTCGACTGGGAGACTGGCTCTGCACCATCAACCTCAGACCTGAACTCATACAGGTACTATTTAGTCACACTGTGTATGTTGGTTGTGCATCTTGGTTGTTCCAATGAATATACTCTCCTGCAACCCGCCTCACCCAATGTTGTACAGATCTGCTATTGTTATACTTTAGAACCAGAACCCCCATCAGGAGCTAGCCAGCTAACTAGCTACTAGCTAGTAGTCAGTTAGCCACTGCAAGCGGTCTTCACTGTTAATTCGGACACCAGCCAGCCTCAGCTCGGTCAGTACCTGCCAGTCTGCTCAGCGCGATATCAACCCAGAGCATATCGGACAGCTTTTTCTCTACCACATCTCCGGATTCCTACCGCAAGCTCTGAAACTTTACACCGGATCATCGCAGCTAGCTAGCTGCAATCCGAGTGGCTACTCCTGGCTAAGGTCTATGTCCCAAAGCAAGCACCAGTTAGCCTTGAGCTAGCCTCGAGCTAGACCCATCTCCCGTTTAGCCGAAGAGGTCCACCAGCTAATTCCTGGGCTACAATACCTCTTTTGCCAATTGGCCTGGACCCTTTACTGCCGACATGGAGCCCCGCCGATCCATCACAACTGGTCTGCTGGCGTAATCGTCTGAGGTGGTTTCAACAGACTCTAACATTGTGACGTTGCTGAAGGCCCATCTGCTAGCCATCTGCTAATCGGCTCCCTGACTCACCTATTGTTACTCATTGGACCCCATGATCACTCGGCTACACATGCCTCTCACTAATGTCAATATGCCTTGTCTATTGCTGTTTTGGATAGTGATTATTATATTATTTCACTGTAGAGCCCCCAGCCCTGCCCAATATGCCTTAGGCTGTGGAGGTCAACTCCCTCTTGTAGGCGTCAATTGGGTTTACCTTGGTCTACAATCATGAGAGTTTTGCAGCTCCCATTCCTCTTTTGTCCCCCCCCCCCCCCACACACACATGCAGTGACCTCACCTGGCTGAACTGGTGCCTCTAGAGACATAACCTCTCTCACAAACCTCTCTCACAAAATGCCTAGGTTTACCTCCACTGTACTCACATCATACCATTCCCTTGTCTGTACATTATGCCTTGAATCTATTCTTCCATGCACAGAAATCTGCTCCTTTTACTCTCTGTTCTGAACGCACTAGACAACCAGTTCTTATAGGCTTTAGCCGTACCCTTATCCTACTCCTCCTCTGTTTCTCTGGTGATGTAGAGGTTAACCCAGGCCCTGCAGCCCCGAGCACCGCTCCCATTCCCCAGGCGCTCTCATTTGTTGACTTCTGTAACTGTAAAAGCCTTGGTTTCATGCATGTTAACATCAGAAGCCTCCTCCCTAAGTTTGTTTTATTCACTGCTTTAGCACACTCCGCCAACCCTGATGTCCTAGCCGTGCCTGAATTCTGGCTTAGGAAGGCCACCAAAAATCCTGAAATTTCCATCCCCAACTACAACATTTTCCGACAAGATAGAACTGCCAAAAGGGGCAGAGTTGCAATCTACTGCAGAGATAGCCTGCAGAGTTCTGTCATACTATCCAGGTCTGTGCCCAAACAATTCGAGCTTCTACTTAAAAAAATCCACCTTTCCAGAAACAAATCTCTCAATGTTGCCGCTTGTTATAGACCCCCTCAGCCCCCAGCTGTGCCCTGGACACCATATGTGAATTGATTGCCCCCATCTATCTTCAGAGTTCGTACTGTTAAGTGACCTAAACTGGGATATGCTTAACACCCCGGCCGTCCTACAATCTAAGCTAGATGCCCTCAATCTCACCCAAATTATCAAGGAACTTACCAGGTACAATCCTAAATCCGTATCCACAGGCCTCTTAGATATCATCCTGACCAATTTGCCCTCTAAATAAACCTCTGCTCATTGCCTGTGTCCGTAATGGGTCTGCGGTCAAACGACCACCCCTCATCAATGTCAAATGCTTACTAAAACACTTCAGCGAGCAGGCCTTTCTAATCAACCTGGCCTGGGTATCCTGGAAAGATATTGACCTCATCCTGTTAGAAGAAGATGCCTGGCTGCTCTTTAAAAGTGTTTTCCTCAACATCTTAAATAAGCATGCCCCTTTCAAAAAATGTAGAACTAAGAACAAATATAGCCCTTGGTTCACCCCAGACTTGACTGCCCTTGACCAGCACAAAATATCCCGTGGCGTTCTGCATTAGCATCGAAGAGCCCCTGCGATATGCGCTGATTGACAGAGTCCAAAGCCTTGGCCAGGTCGATGAAGGGGAGTCAGGGAACCATTATACACAGTCAGTTAAGAAAGCTAAGGCTAGCTTTTTCAAACAGAAATTTGCATCCTGTAGCACTAATTTCAAAATGTTTTGGGACACTGTAAAGTCCATGGAGATTAAGAGCACCTCCTCCCAGCTGAATATTGCACTGAGGATAGGAAACACTGTCACCACCGATAAATTTACAACAATTGATAATCTCAATAAGCATTTTTCTACGGCTGGCCATGCTTTCCACCTGGCTACCCCTACCCTGGCCAACAGCTCTGCACCTCCTGCAGCAACTTGCCCAAGCCTCCCCCCGTTTCTCCTTCACCCAAATCCGGACGCTACAAATCTGCTGGGCTAGACAATCTGGACCCTCTCTTTCTAAAATGATCTGCTGAAATTGTTGCAAACCCTATTACTAGACTATTCAACTTCTCTTTTATATTGTCTGAGATCCCCGATGATTGGAAAGCTGCCGCGGTCATCCTCCTCTTCAAAGGGGAGACACTCTAGACCCAAACTGTTATAGACCTATATCCATCCTGTCCTGCCTTTCTAAAATCTTCGAATGCCAAGTTAACAAACAGATCACTGACCATTTAGAATCCTTCTCCACTATGCAATCTGTTTTCCGAGCTGGTCATGGGTGCACCTCAGCCACGCTCAAGGTCCTAAACAATATCATAACCGCCATCGATAAAAGACAGTACTGTGCATCAATCTTCATTGACCTGGCCAAGGCTTTCGACTCTGTCAATCAGCGCATTCTTATTGGCAGACTCAATAGCCTTGGCTTCTCAAATGACTGCCTCGCCTGGTTCACCAACTGCTTCTCAGATAGAATTGAGTGTGTCAAATTGGATGGGCTGTTGTCCGGACCTCTGGCAGTCTCTATGGGGGTGCCACAGGGTTCAATTCTCGGGCCGACTCTTTTCTCTGAATATATCAATGATGTCGCTCTTGTTGCTGGAGATTCTCTGATCCACCTCTACGCAGACTACACCGTTCTGTATACATCTGGCCCTTCTTTGGACACTGTGTTAACAAACCTCCAAACTAGCTTCAATGCCATACAACACTCCTTCCGTGGCCTCCAACTGCTTTTAAATGCTAGTAAAACTAAATGCATGCTCTTCAACCGATAGCTGCCCGCACCCTCCCACCCACCCGACCAGCATCACTACCCTGGACAGTTCTGACTTTGAATATGTGGACAACTACAAATTCTTAGGTGTCTGGTTAGACTGTAAACTCTCCTTCCAGACTCACATTAAGCATCTCCAATCCAAATTAAATCTAGAATCGGCTTCCTATTTCGCAACAAAGCCTCCTTCACGCATGCTGCCAAACATATCCTTGTAAAACTGACTATCTTACCTATCCTTGACATCGGCAATGTCATTTACAAAATAGCCTCCAAAACTCTACTCAGCAAACTGGATGTAGTCTATCACAGTGCCATCTGTTTTGTCACCAAAGCCCCATATACTACCCACCACTGCGATCTGTATGCTCTCGTTGACTGGCCCTCACTACATATTCATCGCCAAACCCACTGGCTCCAAGTCATCTATAAGTCTTTGCTAGGTAAAGCCTCGCCTTATATCAGCTCATTGGTCACCATAGCAACACCCTCCCGTAGCATGCGCTCCAGCAGGTATATTTCACTGGTCATCCCCAAAGCCAACACTTCCTTTGGGCGCCTTTCCTTACAGTTCTCTGCTGCCAATGACTGGAACTAATTGCAAAAATCACTGAAGCTGGAATCTTATATCTCCCTCTCTATCTTTAAGTATCAGCTATCAGAACAGCTTACCGATCACTGCACCTGTACACAGCCAATCTGTAAAAAGAACACCCAGCTACCTCATCCCCATATTGTTATTTATCTTCTTGCTCTTTTGCTCCTCAGTATCTCTACTTGCACATCACCATCTGTACATCTATCACTCCAGTGTTTATGCTAAATTGTAATTATTTCACCTCTATGGCCTATTTATTGCCTTTCCTCCCTAATCTTCTACATTTGCACACACTGTACATAGATTTTTCTATTGTGTTATTGACTGTATGTTTGTTTATGGGTAACTCTGTGTTGTTGTTTTTGTCGCACTGCTTTGCTTTGTCTTGGCCAGGTCGCAGTTGTAAATGAGAACTTGTTCTCAACTGGCCTACCTGGTTAAATAAAGGTGAAATATAAATTAAATAAATAAGTGTGTGTGTGTGTGTGTGTGTGTGTGTGTGTGTGTGTGTTTGTGTGTGTGTGTGTGTGTGTGTGTGTGTGTGTGTGTGTGTGTGTGTGTGTGTGTGTGTGTGTGTGTGTGTGTGTGAATCAAGGAAAAGCAAGAGTCTACAGTGCCTTGCGAAAGTATTCGGCCCCCTTGAACTTTGCGACCTTTTGCCACATTTCAGGCTTCAAACATAAAGATATAAAACTGTATTTTTTTGTGAAGAATCAACAACAAGGGCGACACAATCATGAAGTGGAACGACATTTATTGTATATTTCAAACTTTTTTAACAAATCAAAAACTGAAAAATTGGGCGTGCAAAATTATTCAGCCCCCTTAAGTTAATACTTTGCAGATTGAATTTGGGTCTTTGTTTCTTTTGGACAGCAACATGCTTATGATAGGGCATATTTCATAGCAGTGAAGGCCTTTGCTGGAAGCTGAAAGCAGGCTTTTGTAGTTCCGCTCTGTCTCCACCCTTCCAGTTGGCAGTAGCAGCTTCACGGGGAGAGTTTCTGTCACTATTTTGTCAGGACTGGTACATACACAAAAACATTTAATCTGGTGTTTTTATAGAGACAGTTTGCTCTGCCAATGGAAAATGAGTGATCACTTTTTACCGTAAATGTATTCTCTCAAATGTATTCTCTCACAGACCTGCATTTAGGACTGTTGTTGTACGCTTTGGGTACCCACCCCCAAACCCTATTGGTCTGTAGTCAACTCTTGACGTGATCTTCTCCATTCCATGTCCCAGCTCGTGTCCTTGGCCTCCAGCCATACCCCCCTCACTATACCCCGGCCTATGTTTAGGTGTTATGTGTTTTTACTTTGTAACAAAATGGCAGAATATATATGTATGTGTACTGCACACCCAGCAGGTTTGTGCAGATGATGCTATTCAGAAATTGGCAACTGTCAAAAACAGAATAGGAGGATACTATTTTGTTATATACTGTATGTGTCCTGGCCCACTAATCTATGTCTATCACGGACCAGTCTAAGCTGCTCCTATCTACCAAGCCCTCTTTGCAAACACAGCCCAGTGGGCAAAAACTCATTGAATCAACATTGTTTCCATGTAATTTCAACAAAAACATTGAATGTGATGATGTTGGGAATTTCATATTTTTTCCACCAAACTTTTAACATAAATTCAATGACATGATGCTATTTTTTGTTGGTTTGGTATTTGGTATTTTATTAGGATCCCCATTAGCTGTTGCAAAAGCAGTAGCTACTCTTCCTGGGGTCCACACAAAACACGAAACACAATACAGAATGACTTAATACAGAACATCAATAGACAAGAACAGCTCAAAGTCAGAACTACATAAAAAAAAATGAAAGGCACACGTAGCCTATATATCAGTGCATACACACAAACCATATGGGTCAAATAGGGGAGAGGAGTAGTGCCTCGAGCTGTTGCTTTATCTGTTTTTTTGAAACCAGGTTTGCTGTTTATTTGAGCAATATGAGATAGAAGGAAGTTCCATGCAATTAGGGCTCTATATAATACTGTACACTTTCTTGAATTTGTTCTGGATTTGGGGACTGTGAAAAGACCCCTGGTGGCATGTCTGGTGGGATACGTGTCTGTGTCAGAGCTGTGTGTAAGCTGACTGTGCAAACGATTTGGGATTTTCAACACATTAATGTTTCTTATAAAAACAAGAAGTGATGCAGTCAGTCTTTCCTCAACTCTTAGACAAGAGAGACTGGTATGCATAGTATTTATATCAGCCCTCTGATTACAATGAAGAGCTAAATGTGCCGCTCTGTTCTGGTCCAGCTGCAGCTTAACTAGGTCTTTCCTTGCAGCACTGGACCACACGACTGGACAACTATAGAGATTAGACAAAACTAGAGCCTGCAGAACTTGCTTTTTGGAGTGTGGTGTCAAAAAATCAGAGCATCTCTTTATTATGGACAGACCTCTCTCCATCTTTACAACCATTGAATCTATATGTTTTGACCATGACAGTTTACAATCTAAAGTAATGGCAAGTTATTTAGTCTCCTCTACTTGTCCAACAGCCACACCATTCATTACCAGAATCAGCTGAGGTCTAGAATTTAAGAAATTATTTGTACCAAATGCAGCTAGGGGCCACACCAGATACTGACTGTTACTTTTGATTTTGACCCCCCCCTCCTTTGTTCAGGAACACATTATTACATTTCTGTTAGTTACATGTCTGTGGAACTTGTTCAGTTTATTTCTCAGTTGTTGAATCTTGTTATGTTCATACGAATATTTACACATGTTAAGTTTGCTGAAAATGAACACAGTTGACAGTGAGAGGACATTTATTTTTTTGCTGAGTTTAGTAAGAGACTGAAATAGTGACACAGAAAGAAAGAGTGGGTTCCGAGATAGAGATAGAAGGAAAGATATAGAAGTAAATAGATAAAAGGAAAGATAGAAGTAAAGACAAAGAAGTAAAGACAGACGTAATGACAGAAGTAAAGACAGAAGTAAAGACAGACGTAATGACAGAAGTAAAGACAGAAGTAAAGACAGAAGTAAAGACAGAAGTAAAGACAGACGTAATGACAGAAGTAAAGACAGAAGTAAAGACAGAAGTAATGACAGGAGTAAAGACAGACGTAATGACAGAAGTAAATAGATAAAAGGAAAGACATAGAAGTAAAGACCTAGAAGTAATGACAGAAGTAAAGATAGAAGTAATGACAGAAGTAAAGATAGAAGTAAAGACAGAAGTAATGACAGAAGTAAAGACAGAAGTAATGAGATAAAAGGAAAGACATAGAAGTAAAGACCTAGAAGTAGAGACAAAGAAGTAAAGACAAAGAAGTAAAGACAGAAGTAATGACAGAAGTAAAGATAGAAGTAAAGACAGAAGTAATGACAGAAGTAAAGACAGAAGTAATGAGATAAAAGGAAAGACATAGAAGTAAGGAAATAGAAGGAAAGACAGAAGTAAAGACAGAAGTAAAGACAAAAGTAATGACAGATGTAAAGACAGAAGTAATGAGATAAAAGGAAAGACATAGAAGTAAGGAAATAGAAGGAAAGACAGAAGTAAAGACAGAAGTAAAGACAGAAGTAATGACAGAAGTAATGACAGAAGTAAAGACAGAAGTAATGACAGAAGTAAAGACAGAAGTAATGACAGAAGTAATGACAGAAGTAAAGACAGAAGTAATGACAGAAGTAAAGACAGAAGTAAAGACAGAAGTAATGAGATAAAAGGAAAGACATAGAAGTAAAGACAAAGAAGTAAAGACAGAAGTAATGACAGAAGTAAAGACAGAAGTAATGACAGAAGTAATGACAGAAGTAAAGATAGAAGTAATGACAGAAGTAAAGACAGAAGTAATGACAGAAGTAATGACAGAAGTAAAGATAGAAGTAAAGACAGAAGTAATGAGATAAAAGGAAAGACAGAAGTAAAGACCTAGAAGTAGAGATATAGAAGAAAAGACAGAAGTAATGACAGAAGTAAAGACAGAAGTAATGACAGAAGTAAAGACAGAAGTAATGACAGAAGTAAAGACAGAAGTAATGACAGAAGTAAAGACAGAAGTAATGACAGAAGTAAAGACAGAAGTAATGACAGAAGTAAAGACAGAAGTAATGACAGAAGTAAAGGAAAGAAATAGAGAAATAAAAGGAAAGGCATAGAAGGAAAGATATGGAAGTAAAGAGAAGTAAAGACAGAAGTAATGACAGAAGTAAAGACAGAAGTAATGACAGAAGTAAAGACAGAAGGAAAGAGATAAAAGGAAAGAGATAAAAGGAAAGAGAGAAGGAAAGATATAGAAGTAAAGAGATAAAAGTAAACACAGAAGTGAAGACATAGAAGGAAAGAGATAGAAGTAAAGAGATATAGATTTAGTAGATAGGTAGTAGTGTTTTCATTGCCCCATGCCAGCTACAGTACACCCCACCCCCCCGCCACGCTATTTATACACACGGTCCTGCCTCCCCACATACCACACACACGCACACTCACACACATGGACGTAAGCACTCACACACGCATGGACATGAGTGCTCTCACAAACACAGACACATAACACTGGACAGCGTAGGATCGCCGATACAGACTATGAGAAAGGAACTTACGTGGCTAAACTTGCAGGTCCTGGATTCAACAGGTGGATTTATAGGGAAAGGCAGACAGAGATAGTAGGACCAGTGAAGAGCAGCACATGTGGTGCTGTGTCCGGGACACTGAGGTAGGCTAATGTCGTGTCTAATTGAAAATAACATTATTCTCCGCTCACAGCAAGAAAGCATGTGGATGTATGTTGTTATGCAAAGGATTGACAACAATGTTTTGTCACCAAAAATGTGTTAAGTCCATGAATGCAAATCTGCATTCTTGCAGAACAACAATGTTTTGACTGTTCCTGTAAGTCTGGCAACCTGTTTTAATTGAATAGGTTAGAATACAAGCCATTCTCTACTTTAGCATCTGTGTGGACCATACTATCACAGCTCCTAAAACGCTTTTGTCAATTGTCTTTCACTCCCTATGAAAGTGTCCTGGCAACAATGGCCATTCATTTAGCCAGGGCTCCTCTCCATTTGCTATATGACTCACAGTGCAGGAATGTATTCACCCATGCCTCATCACACTAAAAGTGGCACCAGTTGGCTGACAGTCTGTTGGGTACATTTGGGATCGGATGTGCTAAAAGAGCTAGCCTGGTCCCATATCTGTTTTGTTTTGGGTGATCTCGCACTTCGAGGCCCACGTGAGAAGGTTCTTTAATCAGGTCAACACCAACAAGGCCGCAGGCCCTGACGGTATTCCAGGGCGCGTTCTCAGAGCATGTGCAGAACAGCTGGCAGTCATTTTCAACCTCTTCTTGTCCCAGTCTGTAATCCCCACATGTTTTAAGATGACCACAATCATCCCTGTTCCTAAGAATTCCAATGCTTCATGCAACAATGATTAATGCCATGTAGCACTCACTTCTGAAATAATGAAGTGCTTCGAGAGGCTGGTTATAGCACACATTAACTCCACCATCTCAGCCACCCTAGACTCAAATCAAATCAAATCAAATGTATTTATATAGCCCTTCGTACATCAGCTGATATCTCAAAGTGCTGTACAGAAACCCAGCCTAAAACCCCAAACAGCAAGCAATGCAGGTGTAGAAGCATGGTGGCTAGGAAAAACTCCCTAGAAAGGCCAAAACCTAGGAAGAAACCTAGAGAGGAACCAGACTATGAGGGGTGGCCAGTCCTCTTCTGGCTGTGCCGGGTGGAGATTATAACAGAACATGGCCAAGATGTTCAAATGTTCATAAATTACCAGCATGGTCCAATAATAATAAGGCAGAACAGTTGAAACTGGAGCAGCAGCACGGCCAGGTGGACTGGGGACAGCAAGGAGTCATCATGTCAGGTAGTCCTGAGGCACGGTCCTCAGGACCTTGGCTCAGGTCCTCCGAGAGACAGAAAGAAAGAGAGAAAGAGAGAATTAGAGAGAGCACACTTAAATTCACACAGGACACCGAATAGGACAGGAGAAGTACTCCAGATATAACAAACTGACCCTAGCCCCCCGACACATAAACTACTGCAGCATAAATACTGGAGGCTGAGACAGGAGGGGTCAGGAGACACTGTGGCCCCATCCAAGGACACCCCCGGACAGGGCCAAACAGGAAGGATATAACCCCACCCACTTTGCCAAAGCACAGCCCCCACACCACTAGAGGGATATCTTCAACCACCAACTTACCATCCTGAGACAAGGCCAAGTATAGCCCACAAAGATCTCCGCCACGGAGACCCACTCCAATTTGCTTACTGCTCCAACAGATCCATTGCTCTCAACACTGCCCTCATCCACCTAGATAAGATGACTACCTATGTGAGAATGCTGTTCATTGTCTACAGCTCAGTGTTCAACACCATTATCCCCTCCAAGCTTGTCACCAAGCTTAGGACTCTGGGTCTGAACACCTCCCTCTGCAAATGGATCCTAGACTTCCTGACGGGCCAACCCCAGGTGGTGAGTGTAGGCAACATCACCTTCACCACGCTGACCCTTAACACAGCGGCCCAAGGGTGGGGGATGGGGTGCTTAGTCCCCTGCTGTACTCCCTGTTCACCCACGACTTTGTGGCCACACTCGACTCCAACACCATTATCAAGTTGGCTGATGACACGACTGTGGTAGGCGTAATCACCGGCGACGATGAATCAGCCTACAGGGAGGAGGTCAGTGACCTGGCAGTATGGTCAGCAAGACGAAGAAGCTGATGGGGCGCGACAGTGTCTCTTCGCCCTCAGGAGGTTGAAAAAGTTTGACAGTTGTACCATTGAAGCATATTAACTGGCTGCATCACTGCTAGGTATGGCAATAGCACCACCCTCCATCGCATGGCGCTACAGAGGGTTGTGTGGACAGCCCAGTATATCACTGGGGCCGAGCTCCCTCCCATCTAGGACCTCTATATCAGGCGTTGTGAAAAGAAGGCCCTGAAAATCATGAAAGACCCCACCCTCCCAAGCCATAGTCTATTTTCTCTGCTACCACACGGCAAGAGGTACCTGTGCATGAAGTCTGACAACAACAGGCTCTTGAACATCTTCTATCCTTAAGCAATAGAACTGATAAATAAATACACAGACTGAGTTTACCTTGTACATTTATTACATTTTAGTCAATTAGCAGACATTCTTATTCAGAGCAACTTACAGTAGTTAGTGCATAGATTTTCTTTGTACTGGTCCACCATGGGAATCAAACCCAAAGCCCTGGCATTGCAAGCATTGCTCTACCAACTGAGCTACACGGGTAGACCTATTAATTCAATATTTGCACTGTCTCAAAGCACACTCCCAGGGCCACACACACACACACACACACACACACACACACACACACACACACACACACACACACACACACACACACACACACACACACACACACACACACACACACACACACACACACACACACACACACACACACACACACACACACACACACACACACACACACACACACACACACACACACACACACACACACACACACACACACACACACACACACACACACACACACACACACACACACACACACACACACACACACACACACACACACACACACACACACACACACACACACACACACACACACACACACACACACACACACACACACACACACACACACACACGGCGGCAGGGTAGCCTAGTGGTTAGAGCGTTGGACTAGTAACCGAAAGGTTGCAAGTTCGAATCCCCGAGCTGACAAGGTACAAATCTGTCGTTCTGCCCCTGAACCCACTGTTCCAAGGCCGTCATTGAAAATAAGAATTTGTTCTTAACTGACTTGCCTAGTAAAATAAAGGTAACATTTAAAAAATATTAAAAACACACACACAAACACTCACTCCATCATCATCATCATTTTCTCACTCGCACATACATTTAAACTGCACATACATTTATACTTTCATGCATGTTAACATTAGAAGCCTCCTCCCTAAGTTTATTTTATTCACTGCTTTGCAACACTCCACCAACCCTGATGTGCTAGCCGTGTCTGAATCCTGGCTTAGGAAGGCCACCAAAAATCTTGGAATTTCCATCCCTAAGAATAACATTTTACGACAAGACAGAACTGCCAAAAGGGGCAGAGTTGCAATCTACTGCAGAGATAGCCTGCAGTTCTGCCATACAATCCAGGTCTATGCCCAAACAATTCTAGCTTCTAATTTTGAAAATCCACCTTTCCAGAAACAAGTCTCTCACAGTTGCCACTTGTTATAGACCCCCTTCAGCCCCCAGCTGTGCCCTGGACACCATATGTGAATTGATTGCCCCCCCCCCCCCCCATCTATCTTCAGAGTTCGTACTTTTAGGTGACCTAAACTGGGACATGCTTAACACCCGTCCTACAATCTAAACTAGATGCCCTCAATCTCACACAAATTATCAAGGAACCTACCAGGTACAACCCTAAATCCGTAACCATGGGCACCCTCTTAGATATCATCCTGACAAACTTGCCCTCTAAATACACCTCTGCAGTCTTCAACCAGGATCTCAGCGATCACTGCCTTATTGACTGTGTGCGTAATGGGTCCACGGTCAAACAACCACCCCTCATCACTGTCAAACGCTCACTAAAACACTTCAGCGAGCAGGCCTTTCTAATCAACCTGGCCCAGGTATCCTGGAAGGGTATAGACCTCATCCCGTCAGTAGAGGATGCCTGCTTGTTCTTTAAAAGTACTTTCCTCACCATCTTAAATAAGCATGCCCCATTCAAAAAATGTAGAACTAAGAACAGATATAGCCCTTGGTTCACCCCAGACTTGACTGCACTTGGCCAGCACAGAAAATTCCTGTGGCGTTCTGCATTAGCATCGAATAGCCCCCACGATATGCAACTTTCAGGGAAGTCAGTAACCAATATATTCAGTCAGTTAGGAAAGCTAAGGCTAGCTTTTTCAAACAGAAATTTGCATCCTGTAGCACTAATGTAGCACCTCGGACTCTTTTCTCTGAATATATCAATGATGTCGCTCTTGTTGCTGGAGATTCTCTGATCCACCTCTACGCAGACGACACCATTCTGTATTAATCTGGCCCTTCTTTGGACACTGTGTTAACAAACCTCCAAACGAGCTTCAATGCCATACAACACTCCTTCCATGGCCTCCAACTGCCTTTAAATGCTAGTAAAACTAAATGCATCCTCTTCAACCGATTGCTACCCGCACCCTCCCACCTGCCCGACTAGCATCACTACTCTGGACAGTTCTGACTTAGAATATGTGGACAACTACAAATTCTTAGGTGTCTGGTTAGACTGTAAACTCTCCTTCCAGACTCACATTAAGCATCTCCAATCCAAAATTAAATCTAGAATCGGCTTCCTATTTCACAATAAAGCCTCCTTCACGCATGCTGCCAAACATACCCTCGTAAAACTGACTATCCTGACGATCATTGACTTCAGCAATGTAATTTACAAAATAGCCTCCAACACTCTACTCAGCAAACTGGATGTAGTCTATCACAGTGCCATTCGTTTTGTCACCAAAGCCCCATATACTACCCACTACTGCGACCTGTATGCTCTCGTTGACTGACTATGCTCGCTACATATTCGTCGCCAAACCCACTGGCTCCAGGTCATCTATAAGTCTTTGCTAGGTAAAGCCCCGACTTATCTCAGCTCATTGGTTACCATAGCAACACCCTCCCGTAGCACGCGCTCCATTAGGTATATTTCACTGGTCACCCCCAAAGTCAACACTTCCTTTGGCCGCCTTTCCTTCCAGTTCTCTGCTGACAATGACTGGAACGAATTGCAAAAATCACTGAAGCTGGAATCTTATATCTCCCTCTCTATCTTTAAGTATCAGCTATCAGAACAGCTTACCGATCACTGCACCTGTACACAGCCAATCTGTAAATAGCACACCCAACTACCTCATCCCCATATTGTTATTTATCTTCTTGCTCTTTTGCACCCCAGTATCTCTACTTGCACATCATCATCTGCACATCTATCACTCCAGTGTTTATGCTAAATTGTAATTATTTAGCTTCTAAGGCCTATTTATTGCCTTACCTCCCTACTCTTCTACATTTGCACACACTGTACATAGATTTTTCTATTGTGTTATTGACTGTATGTTTGTTTATGTGTAACTCTGTGTCGTTGTTTTTGTCGCACTGCTTTCCTTTATCTTGGTCAGGTCGCAGTTGTAAATGAGAACTTGTTCTCAACTGGCCTCCCTGCTTAAATAAAAAAAAATAATACAAAATACTGACTCTACACACCTGCACACCCACTCACCCCTCACCCACTCACCCACTCACATACAAGCTGCTGCTACTCTGTTTATCTTATATCCTAATGCCAAGTCACTTACCCTATAAGTATTTTGTTTCCCTGCACATGTAAATACAGTATTGGAACTGACTATTTAAATATTTCTTGCATATAGCATGCTTACTTATTTACTTTATTGTGTATTTCATATAGCTTATTCTTATTTCTCATGTGTTTTGTTCTGGTGATACATTTTTGTTGATTATTGCATTGTTGGGTTATGAGTTTTTAAGAAAAGCATTTCACTATACTTGTGAATGTGACATTAAAATGTGAAACTTGCCTTGCCAAGTCCTGGTGGTGACAATGACCATAGGAGTTAGGAAGACAGCACAAACAGATCTCAGGCTAGGCTATAAAAGATCTCAGATAATGAGCGCTCTTCTCCCAGCCCTCAGCCATTGTAAACCTTGGGAGATTTGAGAGAGAGGGAGGCTTTGTCCCCGGCTCAGCGCTGCCACTGTTTACACAGGAAGAAGTGAGGAATGGCCCTCAGGGCAGAGCCCAGATCAGGCGTGCCTCTTTGCCACATTTGCATGACTGGACAGTTTAGGAAAATGTATGAAGAGGCAGTGATAACCAGGGGGAAAAAGTTTTGTTTAGTTAGCATCAACTAATATCATATTTTTTCCATTTGTTCCTGATATTTACTAATTTACAGCTACCTAAAACACTTGGGACTTGCTTGTGTAAAACTTCAACTAATGGGGGATGTCAGTATGTGTTAAGGATGATTTGGGTAGGGTAGCCTAGTGGTTAGAGCGTTGGACTAGTAACCAAAAGGTTGCAAGTTCAAATCCCCGAGCTGACAAGGTACAAATCTGTTGTTCTGCCCCTGAACAGGCAGTTAACCCACTGTTCCTAGGCCGTCATTGAAAATAAGAATTTGTTCTTAACTGACTTGCCTGGTTAAATAAAGGTAAAATAAAGAAAAAAAATTGGTGTCAGCATGGGACCAGACTGAATCAACACATGTATGAAGAACCAGGGGTTAGTTTGTGTAATCTCAGGTCAGCTGCAGTAACAGGGAACACATAAAAGTATGTCTCTCAAGGAAGAGAGGAAAGAGGTCGGTCAGAGCAGAAAAAGTACAAAGGACCTCAACAAAACTTCTGTTTCCTGAGCCCTTGTGGAAGATACAGTTGAAGTCAGAAGTTTACATATACTTATGTTAGAGTCATTAAAACTGTTTTCAACCACTCCACAAATGTCTTGTTATCAACTATAGTTTTGGCAAGTCGATTAGGACATCTACTTTGCGCATGACACAAGTCATTTCTCGAACAATTTTTGACAGACAGATTATTTCACTTATAATTCACTGTATCACAATTCCAGTGGGTCAGACGTTTACATACACTAAGTTGCCGGTGCCTTTAAACAGCTTGGAAAATTCCAGAAAATTATATCATGGCTTTAGAAGCTTCTGATAGGCTAATTGACATCATTTGAGTGTATTGGAGGTGTACCTGTGGATGTATTTCAAGGCCTACCTTCAAACTCAGTGGCTCTTTGCTTGACATCATGGGAAAATCAAAAGAAATCAGCCAAGACCTCAGAAAAACCATTGTAGTCTGGTTCATCCTTGGGAGCCATTTCCAAATGCCTGAACATACCACGTTCATCTGTACAAACAATAGCTCGCAAGTATAAACACCATGGGACCACGCAGCCGTCATACCGCTCAGGAAGGAGAGGCGTTCTGTCTCCTAGAGATTAATGTACTTTGGTGCGAAAAGTGCAAATCAATCCCAGAACAACAGCAAAGGACCTTGTGAAGATGCTGGAGGAAACAGGTACAAAAGTATCTATATCCACAGTAAAATGAGTCCTATATCGACATATCCTGAAAGGCTGCTCAGCAAGAAAGAAGCCACTGCTCCAAAACCACCATAAAAAAGCCAGACTACGGCTTGCAAATGTACATGGGGACAAAGATCGTACTTTTTGGAGAAATGTCCTCTGGTCTAACTGTTTGGCCATTGTTATGTTTGGAGGAAAAAGGGGGAGGCTTGCAAGCCGAAGAACACCATCCCAACCGTGAAGCACGGGGGTGGCAGCATCATGTTGTGGGTGTGCTTTGCTGGAGGAGGGACTGGTGCACTTCACAAAATAGATGGCATCATGAGGAGGAGAATTATGTGGATATATTGAAGCGTCATCTCAAGACATCAGTCAGGAAGTTAAAGCTTGGTCGCAAATGGCTCTTCCAAATGGACAATGACCCCAAGAATACTTCCAAAGATGTGGCAAAATGGCTTAAGGACAAGGTATTGGAGTGGCCATCACAAAGCCTTGACCTCAATCCTATAGAAAATTTGTGAGCAGAACTGAAAATGTGTGTGTGAGCAAGGAGGCCTACAAACCTGACTCAGTTACACCAGTTACACCAATTTAAAGGCAATGCTTCCAATTACTAATTGAGTGTATTTAAATTTCTGACCCACTGGGAATGTGATGAAAGAAATAAAAGCTGAAATAAATAATTCTCTCTACTATTATTCTGACATTTCACATTTTTTAAATAAAGTGGTGATCCTAACTGACTTAAGACAGGGAATTTTTACTTGGATTAAATGTCAGGAATTGTGAAAAACTGAGTTTAAATGTATTTGGCTAAGGTGTATGTAAACTTCCGACTTCAACTGTATATCCCCTAACTACCCCCCCCCCCCCCCCCTCCCTCTCTCTCTTTCTCTTCCCGTCTCACTATCCCCGGTTCTCTGGTCTTAAGGCCAGCCTTAGTCTTATCTGGAGCGTCCAAGACGATGGCCTGTGGAGAAATGCTAGTGTTCATAGGAAGTGGAGGCAGTCTTCTGAGATTGGGTGGCAAAGCACTGATTAGTTATGGTTCTCTCCTTGTCTTCATGGTCCTGTCTGGCGGAAGGACTTCCTGAGCCATCCGATATTGAGAGAGATATATGAATCAACCCCATCAAGTAGTTTCTATGGCTCTTACACTTGAGGTCACTGGCTGCATTCTGCACAGCTTATCTGTTGAGATTCTCTAATACTGTTTCTAGCAGTCTCCCATTCCACTACGGCTGCTTTGTGGGGTTACTAGGGCCACTGTGTTTGGCGGCTTGCTGTTGTGTTGGGCTACTCTGTAGGGCTTCCCTATTATGCCTAGCATGGAGATATTCTGTTAGGCCCAATGCCTGATGCACCGCTTTGGCATGCCAGAAGCAAACTGACAGGCTGGCTATCTGGCAGAGCCTGCTTGGAAAGAAAAGAGAGAGACAGGGAAGGAGGGAGGGAAGGGAGGGAGGGACTGAGGGAGTGAGCGAGAGAAAAAAAACAGTGTGTGAGACTGCGCTCAGGAGACACTGTCACAGTGTTTTTGACAGTGTTTTGGAGCACTAGGGATATCACTGGGACATTAGAGAAGACAAAGTCCATAAGGAGCACATGGTACGTACTACAGGAAAGCTTTTGAACAATCTACTGAAGGAAAGCCTTTTGTATAGCATAGCAACATGGCTTTTTTTTACCAGGTGTTTCCTGTTAGCCAGAGGTGTCTTACTAGAGAGTGACTTGTTTCCGCAGTGCTGATAGACCGTAGCTCTGTGTAGACTAAATACGTTATTAGCTGATAATACTGTGTTAGTACACAAGACATGGGATTTAGTAGCACAGAGAAGATTACTGTTGTTGAGTCTGGCCTCTTTTAATTTGAGGATTTAAGAGGCGGTTGTTCTGTTTAGTTTGTTGACGTTAATAGGTTTTAGTATGCTCCCGTCTGTGTGTGTGTGTGTGTGTGTTCATGTGTGTTCCTTGCGAAGTTTATTTCTCTTTGTCTAGTATTTCATTTCACTCCAGATACGAACTTATACATACGAACAACAAATTACAGACACACACAAACAATGACAACATCTCATCTGCCCAGACCCGCATGCTCACACCCCCATCCCTAGTGCCTGCATTACTGTTTGCCACTTGGCCTTAAATTGTATCAATTTGTTTTTCCTCAGTTTCCCATGCTATTTCAATATTTCAATAATTAAATCATTTGATTTTTCTGTTGTGTTAATAATGGCGGATTGATTTATTTCTACTTTTTTTGTATATGTTTTTTCAAGATGAGTGATGAGAAGAGAATCACCCAGCCCATTGGGTATCTCAGTACACCCCATAAGTTTCTACGTATTCCAGTAGCTTCCAGTAGCTAGGCTGATTAGTGTGTTCACCTCCTGGCTCACGTGTATATGTTGTGTGTCTGGGTGAGTGTGTTTCTTTGATGATTTATAGAAAGGGGCTTGTATTGGGTTATTAAATCATTAAGAGTCTATTGACCCACCAGGGCGTTAATCTAAGTAACATAATAAAAAAATTCCCATCAAAATCCGTCAGTTTAAGCTAGAGATATCAATTTATTTTGCATGGGCTGCGGCTCAATCCGCCACATCCCCCTATGTTGGCCTTCCTCATCTGAGGTGGAAGGTGGCCGAGCTACACCGGTGTTTGTCAGACCATGAGACATCACAAAAATCGGTCTTCTCACAAAACGTCTGTCGAGTCCGAACGGTTTGGCCTACACTCTATGGAAAGATGGGGTTCTCCATTTTGCTCTACTACCCCCACAAGTGTCACAGACTCGTCTGAAGATAACCTATACAAATGAATAGAAGTATGGACGTAGTTTTGTGCCAACAAAAATAAGGGGTTAAATATGTGTAGAAAAACTATATATACCATATTTCCTTAGCTTTCTTACTGTATACCTCCTCCATATATGACAGACACTTCAGAACCTTATTCCTTATGATTGATTTTTGGACTGTCTTTTTTGCCATTTATGAATGCGTTTCTATGGGCTATAGTAGTAAACGTCTTGAACTTTTAGAGGTTTAATGGGTGCAGGTAGCAAACGGATGAGATAAGGGGTTTGTGTGTGTGGTCATGGTGTGTGTGGTCATGTGTCTGTTTGTGGTAAGGGACCGTTTAGTTGAGTTGTTTTTGTCGACCTCTCTCTCTCCCTCTGCTTCTGTGTAGTCAGTCATCTGTTCTATCATTATTAGGTTACGTCAACACCAAACACAGCCAGTCATAGCATGCCCAGAAAGGCTGACACCCAGGCAACGATATGTGTCAGCCTTTTCATAGCTTTCAGTTTGAAGTTCTGGCCTGCCCCACACACAGTATCATAACCCACAGCACACAGTATGTGTGTGTGTGTGTGTCTCTCTCTCACACACACACACACCTGCTATGTGTGGTCTGCAGTGTGCGTGTGTACATTCAACAGATGAGTTGGTCAGGTTCTACTGACATGACAGTGCAGTTGGTTGAGATTGTGTCATATCGCCCGAAGATAAAGAGTTTAAAGGTACCTTCAAGCAAAACCATATCCCCATTAGACACCTTGCTTCCTGGTGAATTTCCAGCTCAGCTTGTCTTTTGTTGTGGGTAACAAGTCTGTCTGCTGATAAGAAGAACGTGACTCCCTGGAAAAACAAATCATTCTATGGAGGGGTTGAGTTCCATGGTAGACCATTGCACCCCAATACACATCAAGTGCAACAGTGCTTATTGAAGAAGTAATACCTTAGGCAATAGGCATGACGGGCAAATAAGTTATCAGGTTTTAATGGGGAGGTTCCAGCCAGGGGCTCTGTATCCTGGGACTCTCCTCTCACCATCTGCCTAGATACAGATACTGATAAAGTAGCCCTGGTCCGCTGCCACCCACACCACCCTCCCTTTGATCCTGCTACTACTGGAATAAGTGGGCACTTATCTAAGCCTCTGGTCCTAACCATGTCCCTTACAGAAATACCTTGTTGTTATTAATCTGTACATAAAAGTGATTAAGTTCTTTAACACTAATTATACAAGCTGTTGAATTGATTACCTATTTCTGCCACGTGTGCATGCATTCACACACACAAGCACCCATGCACACACATACCCATGCACACACATACCCATGCACACACACACACACAAATACACACACACACACTACACTATCTGTCAATATGATAGCAAAAGGCTGGCTGGCTGGCTGGGTTCCTCCAGGGCCCACACACAGCCTGTACCAATCCTGCTAGTTTATTTCTGTTAAGCAAAACAAAAGGGTCCAAAATAACAACGACAGGCTAAAAATAGAACCCGTCTGTTGTCACCAGTTGCCCAACCCTAGGCCCTGCTGTGAAGGCCAGTGGTTCTTAGGGGGTGAGGGAGTCCGTGTGAGGTCTTGGAAAAGGTGGCCTATTATTCTACAGCTGTGTAGTCTCAGTGCTTGTCTAAGCTGCTGACTCTGAATGTTAATTGCATTGAGGTCCATTGTTGTGTGGACATAGTAACGTTATGGTCAGCTAGGTTATTGGGAATAGGCTTTAGGAAGTAGAATTAGGATTTCCAGGTCTCATCATTTCAGTGACGCAGGGAAATAAACCACCTTTTTATTTCCATGGTATTGTTAGGTACTACAGTAAAAGGAGCATACCACAGTAAGAAACTAGACAAGGGGCCTTTGAAGTTGACTCAAGCCCCAGTTTTCCCAAGCAGCATTGATATGACTGTAGAAACATATACTTAGTGGATCTCCAGATCGTGACTATAACTAATAGACCTAGATAATATCCAACTCCTCAGTCTCCTGCGTCACTCACTGAGCCAAACACCACTTCATGCTTCCTTTTGTCCGTTTCCTCCATTTACCATGGAGACAATGCAGGAAGCTATTGGTTGCCAGGCGATTAAGCCTCCATCCCAGAAACCTCCCTCCCCCGCTACTCTGGTTAGTACGGTCCACTGGGCTGAGGACGGTCGCCGGGGAGACCAGAGGTGTGAGAATTCATTCCAGGGAAGCAATGGGGGATGTTGGTGGTATATGGGTTGGTATAAGCCTTCTTTTTATGGCTTGCCAGTAGATTCTGGAATTCACCAGTCCAGCACTGGGGTACCTCATCTCAGAAACCTTTGAGTGAACTATACTGAACAAAAATATAAACACAAAATGCAACAATTTCAAATATTTTACTGAGTTACAGTTCATATGAGGAAATCAGTCAATTTAAATAAATTCCTTAGGCCCTAATCTATGGATTTTACATGACTACCAAATTTTCTAAAATAATGTTGGAGGTGGCTTATGGTAGAGAAATTAACATAAAATTATCTGGCAACAGCGCTGGTGGACATTCCTGCAGTCAGCATGCCAATTGCATGCTCCCTCAAAACTTGAGACATCTGTGGCATTGTGTTGTGTGACAAAACCGCACATTTTAGAGTGGCCTTTTATTTTCCCCATTGTGCACCTGTGCAAACATCTTGCTGTTCAGCTTCTTGATATACCACACCTATCAGGTGGATGGATTATTTTGGCAAACGAGAAATGCTCACTAACAGGGATGTAAACAAATTTGTGCACAACATTTTTGAGAAATAAGCTTTTTGTGCATATGCAACACTTCTGGGATCTTTTATTTTAGCTCATGGAACATGGGATCAACACTTTACATGTTGTGTTTTTATTTTTTTTCAATGTAGCTATCCCTTTAAGGATAGTGTTTTTCACTGGACTTGAAATAGCCACCAAGTAACCTCTAGAGTGACCAAATGTCACATCTTACACAATGTCCCCCACTCCCTGCCTGCCTTGGAGTGACACAGGGTTGACGCAGTCCTGTCTGAAGGTTGGGTTGATAGTTTGTCACAGCACGTCTGTGTAGAATGTCATAGCAACTTGTCTGGGAGAACCACATACACACATTGCCCACGTCTCTCTCTCTCTCCCCTTTCTCTTTACTTCATCTCTGGCACACATACCTCCCTGCCTAAGTCTTCTACCCATCTGTTTCAGGTCTCCTTCCATCCTTTCCCATTCTCATCCTCTCTCCATCTCTCTCTCTCTCTCACTCTCTGTCCAGGCTGTACCAGTGAAGCTGTCCCTGGATGCTTTGCTGCAGATGTCCAGTTGTCAGGTGCAGGACACCATGAGACGGCTGGGCTCCAACCCAGAGGAATGCTCTCGACTCACCGTTGCCCTCTCCTGCCTGAAGAATGCTACTGAGATCGGTCAGTTACACCGTTATGTTACACCGTTCTGTCATTAATAACAGTGCTTATTGATGCTGTGTGCTCTGTAGTTTAGTACTATTTGTAACTCTGACCTCTGCTTTAGGTGGGGACATCAGGGAAGACACAGGAACCTTGATAACAGAGTCGCCCCGCTGTGACAGTAACACATTACCTCCTCTGGACCGTCGCCCCTCCCCCGCCACACTACCCTGTGGCCCCATCCTCAGTCCCCACACCCATGCCCGTTCTGTCTCTGTGACTGTTGTACCCTGTGTGGACGATAAGGGGCATAAAGTCTACACAGGCGACATGACGGACACCTTCCCCTCCTCGCCACTGCTCCTCTCCAATTTCCCTCCCTCCAAGAGACGCACCAAGCACCCCCCACGTGTGCCCCCACCCCCCTCCCGAATGCTGCTGCATCTCCCCTTCAACATCACCCTCACACGCAGCAAGAGCCACGAGTCACAGCTGGCCAATCGCATAGAAGAGCCAGTGCCCAACAACAAGTGGGTGTTTCTCTAGTCTGTCTTCTGAAATTAATTAAGGCAGCTATTTTGTGTTTTCTCTGTTGAATATGAGTGGCCATTTTCATCGCAAGTGTGAGTGTTTGAGTCAAAACCTATGGAATGAGTTGGTTTCTGTGTGAATGATGTGTCTGTTCTCTGAGTGACCCACACAGCTAGCCCACTCTCTGCAGGAGGGGGAAGAAGAATAAGCTGCTCCTGAACGTGCACATCAACAGTAGCAGTGGGAACGAGTGTGAAGACTCCGCCTGCACCCCTGGTCCGGCCACCACCCCCTACACCCTCCCAGGCACCCCCACGCTGCTCGAACGTGAGTCCTGCTGCCCCACTGGAACCTGGGAACTCTGCCGTTCTGCGTTTCCCTTTCTTTTCCTCCCTTTCTGTTTCCCTCATACTCAATTAGAACTCCATCACTTTTCTCCTGTCTTTCTTTCTCCCACTCTTTTTTTCTCTCTCTCTCTTCCCCCACCTCCCTCTTGCTATCTCCTGTCCTCTGTTCCCCTTTGTCTAGCTCCTCTCACACTCCCTCCCTCTCATTTCCTTCCAGATAACCTGGCATTGCACCGGGGGTCTCCACAGATAATGAGGAGAGATATCGGCCTCTCTGTAACACACAGGTAGGACACATCATCACCATACTTACGTATCTATTGTTTAAACCTTAGAGGCCCTCTGGGTCTTAGTGGAGTACAGTTGAAGTCGAAAGTTTGCAGACACATTAGCCAAATATATTTTAACTCAGTTTTTCACAATTCCTGACATTTCATCTTAGTAAAAAAAATCCCTGTCTTCAATCAGTTAAGATCACTACTTTATTTTAAGAATGTGAAATGTCCAAATAATAGTAGAGAGAATGATTTTATTTCTTTCATCGTATTCCCAGTGGGTCAGAAGTTTACATACACCCAATTAGAATTTGGTAGCATTGCCTTTAAATTGTTTAACTTAGGTCAAACGTTTCGGGTAGCCTTCCACACGCTTCCCACAATAAGTTGAGTGTAACGGATTTCCTCCTCTTCGTCTGAGGAGGAGTAAGGATCGGACCAAAGCGCAGCGTGGTAAGTGTTCATGATGATTTCAATTAAAGAAAGCACTGAACACTGATTCAAACCGATAACGTGAATTTACAAAAACCGAAACAGTACCATGTGGCCCAAACACTCACACGGAAACAAACACCCACAAACCAAAAGTGAAACCCAGGCTACCTAAGTATGATTCTCAATCAGAGACAACTAATGACACCTGCCTCTGATTGAGAACCATACTAGGCCAAACACAAAAACCAACATAGAAAAACCAACATAGACTGCCCACCCCAACTCACGCCCTGACCATACTAAAACAAAGAATAAAATAACAGAACTATGGTCAGAACGTGACATTGGGTGAATTTTGGCCCATTCCTCCTGACAGAGCTGGTGTAACTGAGTCAGGATTGTAAAGGAAGGAAAAGGAAATTAAGTTCATGTATATATAATTTGATATACAGAAGAATATACATAACTGTCTTATGATTTATATTATCTTGTTTGATATTGTAAATTTAATTGCTTGCTCGCACACGCTTTTTCAGTTCTGCCCACAAATTTTCTATAGGATTGAGGTCAGGGCTTTGTGATTGCCACTCCAATAGCTTGACTTTGTTGTACTTAAGCCATTTTGCCACAACTTTGGAAGTATTCTTGGGGTCATTGTCCATTTGGAAGAGCCATTTGCGACCAAGCTTTAACTTCCTGACTGATGTCTTGAGATGTTGCTTCAATATATCCACATAATTTTCCTCCTCATGATGCCATCTATTTCGTGAAGTGCACCAATCCCTCTTGCAGCAAAGCACCCCCACAACATGATGCTGCCACCCCCATGCTTCAAGGTTGGGATGGTGTTCTTCGGCTTGCTTGCATGCCTCCCCCTTTTTCCTCCAATCATAACGATGGTCATTATTGCCAAACAGTTTTATTATTGTTTCATCAGACCAGAGGACATTTCTCCAAAAAGTACATTCTTTGTCCCCATGTACAGTTGCAAACCGTAGTCTGGCTTTTTTTATGGCGGTTTTGGATCAGTGGCTTCTTCCTTGCTGAGCGGCCTTTCAGGTTATGTCGATATAGGACTCGTTTTACTGTAGATATAGATACTTTTGTACCTGTTTCCTCCAGCACCTTCACAAGGTCCTTTGCTGTTGTTCTGGGATTGATTTGCACTTTTCTCACCAAAGTACGTTCATCTCTAGGAGACAGAACACGTCTCCTTCCTGAGTGGTGTGATGGCTGCGTGGTCCCATGGTGTTTATACTTGCGTGTGTCACGTTCTGACCTTAGTTCTTTTGTTATGTCTTTGTTTTAGTATGGTCAGGGCGTGAGTTGGGTGGGTTGTCTATGTTTTAGTATGGTCATGGAGTGAGTTGGGTGGGTTGTTTTAGTATGGTCAGGGCGTGAGTTGGGTGGGTTGTCTATGTTTTAGTATGGTCAGGGCGTGAGTTGGGTGGGCTGTCTATGTTTTAGTATGGTCATGGAGTGAGTTGGGTGGGTTGTTTTAGTATGGTCAGGGCATGAGTTGGGTGGGTTGTCTATGTTTTAGTATGGTCAGGGCGTGAGTTGGGTGGGTTGTCTATGTTTTAGTATGGTCAGGGCGTGAGTTGGGTGGGTTGTCTATGTTTTAGTATGGTCAGGGCGTGAGTTGGGTGGGTTGTCTATGTTTTAGTTTGGTCAGGGCGTGAGTTGGGTGGGTTGTCTATGTTCCTTTTTTTATGTGGTGTTTATGTGTTTGGCCTGGTATGGTTCTCAATCAGAGGCAGGTGTCGTTAGTTGTCTCTGATTGAGAATCATAGTTAGGGAGCCTTTTCCCACCTGTGTGGTGTGGGTGATTATTTTCTGTTTCAGTGTTTGCACCATTCGGGACCGTTTTGGTTTTAATTTTGTTTCTTTTTGTATTCTGTATTCATTCTCATTAAATTACATTATGGATACATACCACGCTGCATTTTGGTCCTCCGATCCTTCCTACTACTCCTCCTCAGAAGAGGTAGAAGAAAGCCGTTACAGCGTGCTATTGTTTGTACAGATGAACATGGTACCTTCAGGCATTTAGAAATTGCTCCCAACGATGAACCAGACTTGTGGATGTCTACAATTTTTTTTCTGAGGTCTTGGCTGATTTCTTTTGATTTTCCCATGATGTCAAGTAAATAGGCACTGAGTTTGAAGGTAGGCCTTGAAATACATCCACAGGTACACCTCCAATTGACTCAAATTATGTCAATTAGCCTATCAGAAGCTTCTAAAGCCATGACAGTTTTCTGGAATTCTCCAAGCTGTTTAAAGGCACAGTCAACTTAGTGTATGTAAACTTCTGACCCACTGGAATTGTGATACAGTGAGTTATAAGTGAAATAATCTGTCTGTAAACAATTATTGGAAAAATTACTTGTGTCATGCACACAGTAGATGTCCTAACCGACTTGCTAAAACTATAGTTTGCTAACAAGAAATTTGTGGAGTGGTTGAAAAACTAGTTTTAATGACTCCAACCTAAGTGTATGTAAACTTCTGACTTCAACTGTATGGTGATGGGATTTGTGAAAAAAATACATTCCTGGTTTTTAGCTCAGCTTCCTAGCTTGGCACAGACCCCAAACATTTCTTGCATTGGTCTGGTGGGAATGGCGCCTCAAGAATCTGAGAATTTGAGTTATGCAGACACTCAGTCAGACCCAGTGTTTATCTGACTGGAAAGTGTGTATTTATTCATTTTGATCTTCCGTAAAAGTTTTGGGAAAAGAGATAACAGATTCCAATGAGAACCATTTGGGATCTGGCAGAATTACAACACACAAACTTCTCTGGGACAGTTTGTCCACTACAGTAGGCAACTCCAACATTAGAAGGTGTGAAATATATTAATATTTTGCTTCTCTCTCTCCTTCTAAGGTTTTCAACCAAATCCTGGCTCTCACAGACATGCCAGGTGTGTCATAAGAACATGATGTTTGGTGTTAAGTGCAAACACTGCAAGTAAGAAGAAGCCTTCTATGCGGTGCATTCAGAAAGTATTCAGACCCGATGACTATTTCCACATTTTGTTACGTTATAGCATTATTCTAAAATGTATTAAATTAAATGTTTTCCTCATCAATTTACACACAATACCCCATAATGACAAAGCGAAAACAGGTTTTTAGAAATGTTTTCACTTTTTTTTTTAAGTATTCAGACCCTTTGCTATGAGACTCAAAATTGAGCTCAGGTGCATCCTGTTTCCATTGATCATCCTTGAAATGTTTCTACAACTTGATTGGAGTCCACCTGCGGTAAATTCAATTGATTGGACATGATTTTGAAAGGCACACACCTGTTTATATAAGGTCCCACAGTTGACAGTGCATGTCAGAACAAAAACCATGCCATGAGGTCGAAGGAATTGTCCTTAGAGCTCTGAAAAATGATTTTGTTGAGGCACAGATCTGGGGAAGGGTGCCAAAACATTTATGCAGCAGGAACACAGTGGCCTCCATCATTCTTAAATGTAAGAACCTTTCAGAAGGACAACCATCTCCGCAGCACTCATCTCTGTAGTGTGGCCACTCCTCAGTAAAAAGCACATGACAGCCCACTTCGAATTTGCCAAAAGAGAAACAAGATTCCCTGGTGTGATAAAAACAAGAAGTCTTTGGCCTGAATGCCAAACATCACGCCTGGACGAAACCTGGCGCCATCCCTAAGGTGGAGCATGGTGGTGGCAGCATCATGCAGTGGGGATGTTTTTCAGCGGCAGGGACTGGGAGACAAGTCAGTATTGAGGGAAAGATGAATGGAGCAAAGTACATAGCGAAGCTTGATGAAACCTTCTCCAGAACGCTCAGGACCTCAGACTGGAGCGAATGTTCACCTTCCAACAGGACAACGACCCTAAGCACACAGCCAAGACAAAGGAGTGGCTGCAGGACAAGTCTTTGAATGTCCTTGAGTGGCCCAGCCAGAGGCCGGACTTGAACCCTATCAAACATCTCTGGAGAGACCTGAAAATAGCTGTGCAGCAACGCTCCCCATCAAACCTGACAGAGCTTGAGAGGATCTGCAGAGAAGAATGGGAGAAACTCTCCAAATACAGGTGTGCCACGCTTGTAGTGTCATACCCAACAAGATGCTGTAATCGCTGCCAAAGGTGTTTCAACAAGGTACTAAGTAAAGGGTCTGAATACTTATGTAAATGTGATATTTCCATTTTTATAAAAAACAGTTTTTGCTGTGTCATTATGGGCTATTGTGTGTAGATTCTGGGGGGGGGGGACAACAAAGATTTAATCAATTTTAGAATAATACTGTAGAGTAACAAAATGTGGAAAATGTCAAGGGGTCGGAATACTCTCCGAATGCACTGTACATCTCCGCTTTCATTTGTTCACAAGTCACTCTGCTCCTCTGCGAACTACTGTCTCCTCTGCTTCCAGGTTAAAGTGCCATAACAAATGTACCAAAGAAGCCCTTCCCTGCAGGATATCTTTTCTTCCACGTAAGCCCTTGTCAATTCCTGCATATAAAACGACAAAAAATGCACAATGTAATTATCTTTTTCCCGATACATCCCAAGAATGTCAATTTAGTACTGAATCATTGTTCTCCTATTTTTCAGTCCCGCAAATCCGCCGGGCAGAATCTGTACCATCCGATATCAATAATCAAATTGACCGCACGGCAGAGTTACCAATCCAGTTTGGCACTTTACCTAAGGTGCTAACCAAAAAGGTAGAAAAAAGTGTTTTAGCATACGTGTGTATGTGTATTAATAGTAATATCACCATACATGGAACCTCTAATTTGTCCTGAACCTTAATTTATGAAACCTTTCTGTTGAAAACCCTCTTTCAGGACTACCCTCCCATGCTGAGCCAGATGGATTCCAGCAGTAACCCCTCCTCCACCACTTCCTCTACACCCTCCTCGCCCACCCCCTTCCAGCAGAGCAACCTCCCCAGCGTCACCGCCACACCGCCCCCCAATCCCTCGCCCGGACCCCAGGGGCCCCGAGACAGCCGATTCCACTTCCCAGGTCCTCACAATGACAGGCCCTTACAGGCCCAAGTGTTCTCTACAGGCCCAAGCGTTCTCTACAGGCCCAAGCGATCTCTACAGGCCCAAGCGCTCTTTACAGGCCCAAGCACTCTCTAGATTCCTACCCTGTTCCACTAACATTTCACTCCAAAGCAGCACTTCTCCAGTATCTCTCACAGGCATCCACCCCAAAGACTCTAGATTCCTACTGTGTTCATCTCAATCACAACACTTAACTCCAAATCTACCCTAAGCCAGTAATAGCACATCTCTAATCATATTCCAATTCCTGATTATACTTAATTTGCTATTTTACCACTAATCATATAATATATCCTATTATAACATCTTAACTGCTTGTGGCTTATCTAACCCAATCATATCGCTCTCTCTCTATTTTCCTCTGGTGGTTGTTTCTCCTCTTGTCCTTTAGCTGGCTGTTATTTACAACCTAGACAACAGTTTATCTTCCCTGGTGAGTTAACAATGCGTTAACACCGCTCCCTCCCTGTGTGTCCTGTAGTCCTGCCCAACTAGTACAGTACCATCCCCTTATCATGTTCCCTCTCTCCCATGTTGCTTTGCTGCAGTGGCTTACTATGACTCATGCTATGTTGTGGGAGGGGTCATGGGGGGTTGGTGTCACCTTGGGCACTGCTGCAATGGCATGTTGTGGTCTGCCACTGTAGTTTCTGACAAGCTTATAGCAGAGCCATCATATTACATGCGGATAGCTTTGGCTTTTATAATGCATACCTGCCCTCTGGTAGACAAAGAGGTGAACTGACTGACTGTGCTGCTTGGCGCTGTGCATGGTTTGACAGAGTTAGGCAGCCATCACAATTTAGAGAATATATGCTCTGAAGTGCAGTGAAGATAATAGTTTTGAACATCCTCATTGTCCCACACACAGACGTTTCCTCTTCACCGTATCCTGTTGGACTAGACTCTGAAGGCCACCATGGCACTGGGTAAGAGACAACCGCTTTAAATGACAAAGTCACTGTAGAGTCCGAGTAAAGACCATTTAAAATGCTGTGGTTTTTCACCCACATTGTCTACTGTAAGTCCACCATAGTTACCATAGTTTCTACTAGACAGGGTTAGGTTAAAGTTAGGAACCCCTGTTTATGGTGATGCTTGTCCCAACAGAGACACACAGCAACTGGCCCAATCAGAACATCCATCTCAGGGACAGGAAGGAGGATCGGTGAGTACCCAAAATCCCTAGCGGCAGGAATATAATAATGATACTAAAGAATTATACCTTAAAGCGCTTTTCATTATACAACAATAATCTCAAAGTGCATAATATTAAATAGAAAATAGAAATAGTTAAAAAAATAAAACATATGTACGGTGCATTCAGAAAGTATTCAGACCCCTAGACTTTTTCCACATTTTGTTCAATTACAACCTTATTCTAAAATGGATTAAAAAAGGTAAAATCCTCATCAATCTACACACAATACCCCATAATGACAAAGTGTAAACAGCTTGTTTGAAATTTTATCAAATTTATTGAATCTAAAAAACAGAAATACCTTATTTACATAAATATTCAGACCTTTTACTATGAGACTTTAAATGTTGCTCCGGTGCATCCTGTTTCCATTGATCATCCTTGAGATATTTCTACAACTTGATTGGAGTCCATCTGTCAATATAAGATCCAACAGTTGACAGTGCATGCCGTAGAATTGTCCGAGAAGCTCCAAGACAGGATTGTATCGACACACAGATCTAGGGAAGGGTACCAAAAGATTTTTGCAGCATTGAAGGTCCCCAAGAACACAGTGGCCTCCAACATTCTTAAATGGAAGAAGTTTGGAACCACCAAGACTCTTCTTAGAGCTGACCACCCAGACAAACTGAGCAATTGGGGGAGAAGGGCCTTGGCCAGGGAGTGACCAAGAACTTGATGGTCACTCTGACAGAGCTCCAAAGTTCCTCTGTGGAGATAGGAGAATCTTCCAGAAGGACAACCATCTCTGCAGCACTCCACGAATCAGGCCTTTAAGGTAGAGTGGCTATACGGAAGCCACTCTTCAGTAAAAGGCACATGAGTTGGAGTTTGCCAAAAGGCTTCTAAAGGACTCTCAGACCATGAGAAACAAGATGCTCTGGTCTGATGACACCAAGATTGAACTTTTTAGCCTAAATGCCAAACGTCGCGTCTGGAGGAAACCTGGCACCATCCCTACGGTGGAGCATGGTGTTGGCAGCATCATGCTGTGAGGATGTTTTTCAGCGGCAGAGACTGGGAGACAAGTCAGGATCAAGGGAAAGATGAACGGAGCAAAGTATAGAGAGATCTTTGATGAAAACCTGCTCCAGAGCGCTCAGGACCTCAGACTGGGAAGGAGGTTCACCTTCCAACAGGACAACGACCCTAAGCACACAGCCAAGACAACGAAGGAGTGGCTGCAGGACAAGTCTTTGAATGTCCTTGAGTGGCACAGCCAGAGACCGGACTTGAACCCGATCGAACATCTATGTAGAGACCTGAAAATAGCTGTGTAGTGACGCTCGCCATCCAACCTGACAGAGCTTGAGAGGATTTGCAGAGAAGAATGGTGAGAAACTCCCCAAATACAGGTGTGCCAAGCTTGTAGTGTCATACCCAAGAAGACTTGAGGCTGTAATCACTGCCAAAGGTGCTTCAACAAAGTACTGAGTAAAGAATCTGAATACTTATGTAAATGTATCTGTTTTTTATCATTAATACATTTGCAAACATTTAAAAAAAAAACAGTTTTTGCTTCGTCATTATGGGGTATTGTGTGTAGATTGATGAGGACAACTAATTAATTTAATCAATTTTAGAATAAGGCTGTAATGTAACAATGTGGACAAGTCAAGGGGTCTGAATACTTTCTGAATGCACTGTATATCTAACCATATCATGATAGCAACAAAGTCTAAGAGAAGGGTAGGCCAGCTGTGGAGTCTTAAGGCCACAACAGTCTGAACAGCCCTGAGATTATCAGGGAGGGAGTTCCATAGGCATGGTGTACGAGAGGAAAATGCACGGTCCCCCATTGTGTGGAGCCTGGTCCTGGGGGCATGGAGGAGTTTAGCGTGGCTTGAATGTAAGGGAGGTTCATGAGGGAGAGTAGGTCTGACAGGTAGGTGGGTCAGATGCCATTTAAGGTATTTTAGACAAGGAGATGTTCAAATAAATTATTTGAGGAACTGGTAGCTAATGGAGATCAGCAAAGATGTGGATGATCTGGGCAGAATGTTTTGTTTGTCAGAATCCTTGCAGCACTCTTTTGGATGAGCTGTAGTTTATTAATTGAATGTGCATGCAGTCCCCCAAGTATTGTTTTCCCAAAATCAATTCTGGAGAAAATGAATGCATGCATTAGCTATTCTGCGTCAGATGTGGTGAGAGGGTCTTAGGCGGAAAATGTTCTTCAGGTGAAAGAGTGACGTTTTACAGACGTGACTAATGTGGGTATTGAAGGAGAGAGCATTGTTGAATTTCACACCCAAATTATTGAGGCGAGGGGGATGATGTGGCCAAATATGGCAGGGCAGATGCTGCAGGGCAGATGCTGCAGGGCGGATGCTGCAGGGCGGATGCTGCAGGGCGGATGCTGCAACAATGATCTACTGGAGGATGACTGTCAGCATTGCCTCTGCCTTGTTGCTGTTGAGTTGGAGGAAGTTGTTCTGCATCCAAGAATTTCCTTCTTCCAGACAGTTGGACAGTTGACAGAGCAGATGTTGTATAATGCGTTGTTTTAATGCATGGCAGGGGAAATGGACACTGTGCTGTCTGAAGAGCTGGCCAAGTGGGGGCATGTAGAGCAGGAAGAGGATAGGTCCTAACACCTACCATTGCAGGCTATGATGGACTCCTCTGATCTTGCCTCACTGAGGGTGACGTACTGCTTGTGGTTAGAACGTAGGAGATAAACCAGTTTAGGGCAGTCCCGCAGATGGTAGTGTGCTGTCTGAGGTGCTGCACTAGAATGGTTTGATCTACTGTGTCAAAAGCAGCACTGAGTTCCAGAAGAACCAAGATGGTGGGGGATCCTGTATCTGCAGCAATGAGCAGGTCATTTACAACCTTCACCAGGGCTATCGCGGTACTGTGCATGGGCCTAAAACCAGACTGGAGAGCTTCATAAAGATGGTTAGCACTGAGGTGTGACTGAAGCTGAGTTGCCAGTGTGTTCTCCATGGCTTTAGATAAAAATGTGAGGTTGGAAATAAGCCTGTAGTTTGAGAGGAGATCTTGGTCAAGTGATGGTTTCTTGAGCAAGGGGGTGATGACAGCGATGTTGAACAGTGACAGCACCTGCCCAGTATGGAGAGAATTGCTGAACAATTTGAGAGCAGCTGAGTATGTTTTGAACAGTGATGTTCCAATAGGTTCGTGGGGGCCACTGGTAGTCTTCATTTTATTAGATTTCTACCACAGCAGCAGGTGAGACCAGAGCTAAATCACTTAGAGTGGGGTCAGATATGGGTGGTGGGTTAGGAGCCAGAGTGGGGTTGAGGTTGGAGAATACAATGTTCTTTCGAATGGTGTTGATTTTAGCCTTGAAGAACTCAGCAAATCAGTTGCATTGTTCAGTACTTTCTGAAAAAGTGAAAGAGAACTGTTAATTTTTTTTGAGATTGGGAAACCATCCAGCAACAACCTGATCAAGTGACAGTTCTCTAGTCTAGTTAATTATGCGGTGCAATGATACTGACGGGATAATTTTACCATATAGAGAACTTAATAAAATATTGTTTCTCTGTTTGGGTTTCAGTTTTATTCCGATCTCTCTACCTGTGCTGTTGTGTGCAGATAAACCAGCAAAATAATCGAATAGACTTCTGAAACTGATTTCCAGAAATCTGCAATTACATGGAATACCGGCCTAAATGTATGTTTTGGATTGACATGACACAATTTGTGCATGCTTTGTCTCTGCATATTCAGGAAGAGGAGGCAGAAGATGAGGAATACCTAGGAGAGGAGGATGAGGGAAATGGTAGCAGGGAGAGCAGAGAGAAGGGCCACACAAACGGAGAGTGTGATGGGGACGAGTTAGAGGACCTGCCCAGCTACCGGGGCAGGATGGCCGGGGGCCGATGGAGGGAACCCATCTCCCGTAAGGCCAGCCAGACCAGCGTGTACCTGCAGGAGTGGGACATCCCATACGAGCAGCTGGAGCTGGGGGAGCTCATTGGCAAGGTGAATGACTACAGCTTTACATAGTGTTAAATATACAGTACCAGTCAACATTATGGACACACCTACTCATTCAAGGGTTTTTCTTTCATTTTACTATTTTCTACATTGTAGAATAATAGTGACAACATCAAAACTATGAAATAACACATGGAATCATGTAGTAACCAAAAAAGTGTTGAAGGTCAGTAAATTTGGAAAATGTCAAGAACTTTCAACGTTTCTTCAAGTGCAGTTTCAAAAACCATCAAGCGCTATGATGAAATGGGCTCTCATGAGGACCACCACAGAGGATAACTCGAGTTAGAGTTACCAGCCTCAGAAATTTCAGCCCAAATAAATGTTTCACAGACTGTTCAGAGGAGACTGTGTGAATCAGTCCTTCATGGTCGAATTGTGCAAAGAAACCACTACTAAAGGACACCAATAATAAGAAGAGACTTGCTTGGGTCAAGAAACACAAGCATTGGACATTGGACCGGTGGAAATCTGTCCTTTGGTCTGGAGTCCAAATTTGATATTTTTGGATCCAACCGCCGTGTCTTTGTGAGACACAGTGTAGGTGAATGGATGATCTCCGCATGTGTAGTTCCCACTGTGAAGCATGGAGGAGGTGTAATGGTCTGGTGGTGCTTTGCTGGTGACACTTTCTGTGATTTATTTAGAATTAAAGGCACACTTAACCAGCATGGCTACCAGCAATATGCCATCCCATCTGGTTTGGGCTTAGTTGTTTTTCAACAGGACAATGACTCAACACACCTCCAGGCTGTGTAAGGGCTATTTGACCAAGAAGGAGAGTGATGGAATGCCGCATTCGATGACCTGGCCTCCACAATCAGTCGCCCTTAACTGAATTGAGATGGTTTGGGATGAGTTGGACCGCAGAGTGAAGGAAAAGCAGCCAACAAGTGCTCAGCATATGTGCGAACTCCTTCAAGACTGTCGGAAAAGCATTCCAAGTTTAGCTGGTTGAGAGAATGGCAAAAGTTTGCAAAGCTGTCATCAAGGCAAAGGGTCGATACTTTGAAGAATCTAAAATATATTTGGTTTGTTAACTTTTTTTGGTTACTACATGATTTGATATTATTTAGTTTTGATGTCGTCACTTTTTAGTATACAATGTAGAAAATATTTTTACAAAAAATTAAAAACCTGGAATGAGTAGGTGTGTCAACTTTTGACTGGTACTGTACACTCAGTGGTCAGTTTATTAGGTACACCACCTCGTTGACGGTTCGCTTTTACATAGAGTGAGTCACGTGGCCATGGCTTGCTATATATTGCAGGCAGGCAGGCATCGAGTGTATCTACACAGAGGGTAGTAGCAGTGGTGGAAAAAGTACCCAATAGTCATACTTGAGTAAAAGTAAAGATACCTTAATAGGAAATTACTCAAGTAAAAGTGAGTCACCCAGTAAAAAGTCTAGTAAAAAGTAAGTCTAAAAGTACTTTGTTTCAAATGTGTCAAAAGTAAATGTAATAGCTAAAATATACCAAAATAAGTACCAAAAGTACAAGTATAAATAATTAAAAATTCCTTATATTAAGCAAACCAGACAGCACGATTTTCTTGTTTTTTAAAACTTTACGGACAGCTAGGGGCACACGTCAACACTCAGACATCATTTACAAATGAAGCATTTGTGTTTAGTGAGTCTGCCAAATCAGAGGCAGTAGGGATGACCAGGGACGTTCTCTTGATAAGTCTGTGAATTAGACAATTTCCTGTCCTGCATTCAAAATGTAACTAGTATTTTTGGGAGTCAGGGAAAATGTATGGAGTAAAAAGTACATTTTCATTAGGAATGTAGTGAAGTAAATGTTGTCAAAAATATAAGTAGTAAAGTACAGATATCCCCAAAAATGACATAAGTAAAAATACTTTAAAGTACTACTTAAGTACTTTACACCACTGGGGAGTAGGGCTCATATTCAAGTGAATTGGTATCTGCATGTCTCCTTAAAAAAAAAAAAGGCCAATGGATTCAATTAGAGTTCCTTGAAAAGGAAGATTAAAAAAATAGGCTTCAGGGTAGCTAATAACACAAGTGCCCATACTGTACCTCCCTATTCCAGGGCCGTTGGGGGAAGGTGCATAAGGGGCGCTGGCATGGAGAGGTGGCCATCCGGCTGCTAGAGATAGATGGTAATAACCAGGACCACCTGAAGCTGTTTAAGAAGGAGGTGATGAACTACAGGCAGACCCGCCACGAGAACGTGGTCCTCTTCATGGGGGCCTGTATGGCCCCGCCACACCTCGCCATCATCACCAGGTTAGGGGGAGGGAAGTGGGAAAGGGAGGTGGGGATGGTAAGGGAGTTGAGCAGGGAAAAGCTGGAACCCTTGAATCAATCTATGAGAAGTATTAAATGTGTCTTGGTTTAACAAATGAGGAAACCAGGAAAGGATTTGTTTTGAGAAACTAGATGACCCAGTTATCACTCCCTTTCCCCCCTGACATTTCCTCTTGTTTTCTCTCAGTTTCTGCAAAGGTCGGACACTATTCTCAGTTGTAAGAGATGCCAAGAACACACTAGACATCAACAAGACAAGGCAGATTGCTCAGGAAATTGTTAAGGTGTGGTATTACTCAACTTCTCTTTAATTGGGGCGGCAGGGTAGCCTAGTGGTTGGACAAGTAACCGGAAGGTTGCAAGTTCAAACCCCCGAGCTGACAAGGTACAAATCTGTCGTTCTGCCCCTGAACAGGCAGTTAACCCACTGTTCCTAAGCCGTCATTGAAAATAAGAATTTGTTCTTAACTGACTTGCCTAGTTAAATAAAGGTTAAAAAAAAATAAAAAATTGTAAGTACATTGTAAGCAGCCTACTCTTCCTTTCACTGAAAGTAACTAAACTCTGACCTCTTCCTCAGGGTATGGGCTACCTTCATGCTAAAGGAATCGTTCACAAGGACCTGAAGTCCAAGAATGTGTTCTATGACACAAACAAAGTGGTAATCACAGACTTTGGTCTTTTTGGAATGTCCGGAGTGGTACAAGAGTACCACAAGAGGTAAGCAAAAAAACACTGTAAAAAGTTGAACACTCTGAGAAGCATACTTCTATACCTTTTGAAAGATCAATGTGTAAGTTTCTCCATCTGTGGGTATCTGTTTGTGTGTCTGTCCAGGCGAGAGAACGAACTAAGGCTCCCTCATGGCTGGATCTACTACCTGGCCCCTGAGATCGTCCGCAGGATGGGTACTGGGAACCATGAGGACCGCCTGCCTTTCTCCAACGCTGCAGACGTCTACGCCTTTGGGTGCACACCATTTCCGGCCGTCTTATATCCTGCCATAATAATAATAATACTGCATTTACTTAAATATAGGACATCTGAATGCTTTTAGAAAATTTAGCTCAAAACAAACAACACTGGATTTTTGGGGGATATATACATAAATCGGTTGAAATGTGGCTCCCCATGAAATGAATGTGTGTATGCTGTTTGTATACAGGGTTAAGACTGAGGGGCTAACCATACAGTATATTTCACCCCCAGAACCATTTGGTACGAGCTGCAGGCCCGTGGCTGGCCACTCACCAACCAGCCAGCAGAGGCCACCATCTGGCAGGTGGGCAGCGGAGAGGGCATCAAGAAGGTCCTGGCAAAGGTCAGCCTGGGCAAGGAGGTCACGGTAAGGTCAAAGAGCAGTTTGTGACAGTGTGATGTCCTCTGGGAAGCTTAGTGTACTGTATTGACATGATAATAAACCAAACAATATTATTCTCAGTGTGCGAGTGATATCATTAAAACAGACTGACATCGTACTACCAGAGCCAAAACCTTTGAATGGGTTATCAAATCAAATCAAATGTTATTGGTCACATACACATGGTTAGCAGATGTTAATGAGAGTGTGGCGAAATGCTTGTGCATCTAGTTCTGACAGTGCAGTAATATCTAACAAGTCATCTAACAATTCCCCAACAACTGCCTAATACACACAAATCTAAAGGGGTGAATGAGAATATGTACATATAAGTATATGGATGAGCGATGTTCGAGTGGCATAGGCAAGGTACAGTAGATGGTTTAAAATACAGTATATGCATGTAATGTAAGATATGTAAACATTATTAAAGTGGCATTATTTGAAGTGGCATTGCGTAAGAGTCTAGTGATCCATTTATTAAAGTGCAGTGATTGGGTCTCAATGTAGGCAGCAGCCTCTCTGAGTTAGTGATTGCTGTTTAGCAGTCTGATGGTCTTGAGCTGTTTTTCAATCTCTTGGTCCCAGCTATACATCTACGTTGTGTGTATAGCTATAATGATGGATGTAGGATGCGATAAATACCCCCCCCCCCCTGTACTGTAGGAGATACTGTCTGCCTGTTGGTCCTTCAAGCCAAAAGAGCGTCCCTCCTTCACCCAGCTGACTGACATGCTGGAGAAGCTGCCGAAGCTCAACCGCAGGCTCTCCCACCCAGGACACTTCTGGAAGTCAGCCGAGTATGTATCCTAAAGACCAGAATCCCATTTGAGATGTACTGTATATACACTCTGTATATATTTAAAATACTTCTCCTATGTCTATGGGGATGCCACTCCTGATGGCGTTGGGTTCCCTCATGGCTCACAATGCACCTGGATGGAGCCGGGAGAACATGGGCTGTTTGTATGAGTGTGTAAATAAGAATGTGTTTATGGTGGAGAGGTGTAGCCCTCCGAAACACCTGGGCCTACTGTATGTTTTTTTGGAAGCCCTTTGATTTAAATAACTAAAAGGGATGACTGTGATACAAATCACCAGCTTTATATGCAGTTGTCTTCAATAGGGAATTTTAGCTAAAAGATAGAAATTTTAGTAAAGGTTGAACAGGACAAAAGGTGAAATAGCCTGTTGAAACGGTTTGGTTTGTGACTGTTCATTTCAGAGCTGATTGTTTTGATTCCCTAAATCTGTCCATGTTTCAAAGAGAGTATACTTTATAATAGCACCACCCCCTACCCCTCTCCCTGTCTCTATGCTGTCCATCTCTGTGGGCAGTGATTGGAGGCTTGAGTGTCCCACCTCTTCTGTGTCCCCCTTTCTGTGAATATTTGTCATACCTCTCTCTCTTGACATCTCTGTTTGGGTCTCCCTCCCTCTCTGGGCGCTGCTGCTCTCTCCTGGATGACCACTGACTGACTCCACCTGTTCCTGCTCCACTTCACCCTCCCTGTCTCCCTTGGACCCTTCCTCCTTCTCCACCTCCTCTTTACTGCCAACCCCCTCAAACCCCCTTCCCATATCATTTTTTTCCTCCTCCGTGAACATCTTCTCCTATTGAATCTTCCCTCCTCCACTCCTCTCCTTGATCTATCCCATCCTACTTTCTTCTTCTCTCCTTGCTCTCTGTGTGAAGGCCCTGGGTTCATCATCATTGCCTGCGGGACCATTGCAGTAAGGGCCTGCAGTCTCGCTGCCCCTACATATACAAATAACACATCTCTCAGTGGCAACTTGTGCTTATCAATTCTAAGGAATAGCCTGTTTGGTATTAGATTCAGAGGAATTCAGAGGAATGGATGACCCTGCATAATGACATCAACTGGTATCGCAGCCAATAGAGTAACCAATATATAGAGTAATGTATCTTTGTCAACTTGCTAAATGTACCATAATGCACTGCCTGGGTTGTTTGTTAGTTCGTTGTTCTTTGCCTAACTGCAGTTCATGTATTGACATTTTGGTACTAGTAGTGGCTAATGCAAACGGTCTAGTCTAACCGCTTGCTTTCTTTAAAGTTTCCTCTCTCTCTCTCTCGCGCTACCTCTCTTCTCTCTCTCACCCTACAACTTAGGTTCTAGCCTTCAGTATGCAAGAGGAAGTAATACTATGAGGTTTAATGTCAAATGTTGATTTGCCTCTTGTGCACTCTTTGTGTGCCTGTGTCAGCATGCCCTGTATGTGTGTGTATAGGGACATGTGTGCATGCTTGTTTGGTTGGTAGCTGAATGTAATGTGCTGAACATCCAGAGGTTAACCCTGTGAAAGACTGTAGTGATTGAATGTTAGCAGTGATAACAACACAAAGATAAATGTATCCAATCTATATAAATAAATAAATATATATATATAGAATTGTTTTATTTAATGTACAGAACATTTATTTTATTATGTGTACAAAGTCTTTATGTTGCATTGCACCTTACATTATAGGTACTTCACATCTAATCATGTAGAGCTTTAAAAACCTATTTTTCCCTCACAACACTGTGTAAACAAATTGTACATTACTTAAAGATGGGTTGGTGTTTTTTATGTCATAAGAATGTATATTTTTGTACAGATTGTGGCTACACTCTGAAAGAGTTTCTGGTTTCCTCAGTGAAAGATGATAAAACTAAACTCAAGTCATTTGGTTCTGTGTCTTGTTTTGGAATGCTTACAACAGTTTGAATGTATGGTCAGTTCGATTAAAAGGGTATCACTTTACATTAAGGATTTAAGCAGCTAAATTACAAGTACACAATTCCCACTAGACACCATTTTATACAGTTGATTTATTTCCAAGTGTTTGGTTTGATTTAAAGGGGCAATCCGGGATTCAAAACTTTGACCTCAAATATGGGTGCCACTGACTCACCAGTTCCCAGAAGAGAGGATGATTTAGAGAACAGACATGTTTATGATGAGCAACACTATGGTGGTCTTCTGGTGGTCTCAATACACTTCTGCTACTGATATGCAGGATTACATCAAAAAGTGTGTCATGGAGTATACAGTATGTGCAAAATGTCAGTACAAACGTAGTACATGGTTATTTCTCTTCTAGAACATGTTGAAACAAATACAATGAATGAATGTGTGTATTTGTGGCATTATTACTAAAACACAAAGTAGAAATATCCTCACCGAATCCAGGAGAGACAAATGGAAGTTTCTAAAGGACAGTGGTAGCCTACAATTAGTTGTCTTGGGTTGAAGTGACAATCAGGCAATTCGGTTATGGAATTAGAAATGAAAAAGGTGCCATTGTTATTACATTATACATGTGATGTTAGCATGCATGTGTGTGCATGGAGACACACTGACCTCTATACACAGCAAACTCTGTCCAATTCTGAATCAACTTCCTGACAACATCACCTGACTGAGTTATTGCAGGGTAATGATTGAAAAAGCATACAAATCTATCGCCCTCATCGTCTCTTGACTAGGCCTACCGATTAGGGCAAGACCGATATTTCGCAACAGCAGCATATTTCGACATGTATTCGTTAGGGGAAAAAACAATGTAGGGGAATTGTAAACTGGGCCTCATTGTTACTTACTTCCTCCTCCCACCCCTTCAATGCACGAAAAAACGAAACTACACATTTCTGAAACTACACATAGTTGGTTCTCGTACTGAGAAGAGAGCGTTGAGGAACTGAGAAGACGTTTCGATTTACAGTGAGATTTGGAGAAATGGCATTTTATAACCAGGGACCTTTTTATAATCCGGTACGTTTATTACAACCATTTGTTATATGATTTATTGTGTTGTGTATTTAAAATGTAGATGTTCTTACTGTTTAACTTCGGGAGAGTTGTGCGTGTGTTTACGGTCAAATCTGGTAATCAAAATGCGCTTCCATCCGCTTCTCAGTAATCAAATCAAATCAAATCTAATTTATTTATATAGCCCTTCGTACATCAGCTGATATCTCAAAGTGCTGTACAGAAACCCAGCCTAAAACCCCAAACAGCAAGCAATGCAGGTGTAGAAGCACGGTGGCTAGGAAAAACTCCCTAGAAAGGCCAATACCTAGGAAGAAACCTAGAGAGGAACCAGGCTATGTGGGGTGGCCAGTCCTCTTCTGGCTGTGCCGGGTGGAGATTATAACAGAACATGGCCAAGATGTTCAAATGTTCATAAATGACCAGCATGGTCGAATAATAATAAGGCAGAACAGTTGAAACTGGAGCAGCAGCACAGTCAGGTGGAAGTTGAAACTGGAGCAGCAGCATGGCCAGGTGGACTGGGGACAGCAAGGAGTCATCATGTCAGGTAGTCCTGGGGCATGGTCCTAGGGCTCAGGTCAGTTGAAACTGGAACAGCAGCATGGCCAGGTGGATATACTGTACATTATTGCCAGGTGGATATACTGTACATTATTTTCCCAGTTATAGTCTGCTTTTTTTCAGTTCACAGATTTAATTATAAAATTAATATATGCATAGCTAGACATTCATAGTATCAATTCATGCTATGCTATTGTGCAAATTTAACATGTATGTTATTAGGCTACAGTGAATGTCTCGCGTATTCCGTTATGTAGACCTATTGTAGGCCTATTAAAAATGATCACACAAGCAGTAATAGTGGATGTAGTAAAGAGGAGAGGCAATGGCCTCTAGCCTACATAATAGTTTTCATTTCATTTATCCATTCTTATTCAATTGAGTTTGTCGTTAATGATTCTGTTTATTGTCCCAGAGTCTCCCTTTCACCGGCTCTATCCAAGGTGGGCTTCAGGAGGGGAAGACCATCACTATCACTGGGAGAGTTCACCATGGGGCAGACAGGTGGGTCACCACTCACCGATATAAGCTTTGATAATACATTTCCTTATTAGTTGTCTTCGAGAGAGTCAGTGGGTGCGTTAGAGTCCAGATAATGCCTAGTACACATTTTTAGCTCAGATTCAAACTTGTTCCGAGAACTGTTTAACATATCCGGAAGCACATGATCTCTCTCGGTTTCACTTTCTCTTTCTCAGGTTCCATGTGAATTTGCAGTGTGGTTCTAGGGCAGGGGCAGACATTGCCCTTCACTTCAATCCACGCTATGACAGTCACCCTGGATATGTGGTGACCAACACCTTGCAGCAATCCAGATGGGGGACAGAGGAGCGGAAGCAGCATTCCCCCTTCCAACGTGGCTCCAGCTTCAGCCTCGAGATAACTGACCAGAGGGACTTCTTCCAGGTCACCCAAATCCTCCGCTACTATAGCAAATGGAAGATACAGATGTAGGATCTTAAATTGAGCCAGTTTGTTACAACAGGAAAATAATCCTGTGTTTGTTAATGTTAATTATTATATGGATTATAATTAATGGGGTTGATACATTTTTTGTTTTAAAGGGGAAATTACAAATGTTAGACGCCTCTTTAAACCTTGAATACACAAAAGGTTAGCATTTCCTGTTGGCAAGAAAAGTCTCATCAACAAAAGAGTGATCAAATTAAGAACCTACATCTGTACATTCTGACTACACAACAACCTTTTCAGTCTGTCATTGTAAAATATATAATTTCCTGTTTTATATAAATTACTGTAAAATATTATGCTTACAGAGCTCCCACATGATTTCAATGAAGTCAGTGACTCAATCTTTTTTATTTTTTATTTAACCTTTATTTAACTACGCAAGTCAATTAAGAACAAATTCTTATTTAGAATGACGGCCTACCCCGGCCAAACCCTAACCCGGACGATGCGCCGCCCTATGGGACTCCCAATCACGGCCGGTTGTGATACACCCTGGAACTGAACAGGGGTCTGTAGTGACGCCTCTAGCACTGAGATGCAGTGCCTTTGACGGCTGCGCCACTCGGGAACCCATGGTGTTTCACTCTTGTTTTCTTGAAATTATATGTTATGTATTCTATTTGTATTCTATTTTACAGTGTGACTCAATTTATTCTAGTCTGTTTAGGAGATAAAATGGATTTCAATTCATGGGTTGGAAAATAACTTGAATAGTTGTGAGTGACACCTGTTCTCTCACTCACTGTCCTCAGGTCCATAATGACTCTGCTCATGGTCGTTCTCTGTTCTCTGTCTTCAGTTGAAAGTGAATGGGAACCATTTCATGACCTTCAAGCACCGAATCCCATTTTACTCAGTGGACACCATCTCAGCTGATGGGAAAGTGGAGTTGACCTCCATCGTCTTCCAGAACCCTGCGGTGAGTAGTACCTAACATATCAATTAGATGGACAAGAGAATTTGAAGACAGTTTAACTGATTTAAAGTGATTTCATGTCCTTCAGCCCACCATTCCTGCACAGCCAGGATTTCCGGCACAACCTGGATTCCCTTCTTATCCGGGATTTCCGGCCCAACCAGGATTCCCTTCTTATCCGGGAATTCCGGCCCAACCAGGATTCCCTTCTTATCCGGGATTTCCGGCACAACCAGGATTCCCTTCTTATCCAGGATTTCCCGCACAACCAGTGAGTTAATCTGGATCTGAATCAATAATGATCATTTATTGGCCAACCACTTCTTGGTTATTGGACTCATTAACATTTATTTTCCCGATTTGTGATTTGTATTCCTTTCACTGTCTTTCAGAGTCTCTAGATTTTAGTTATCTTTCAGTCAACTGGGTTAGACATCTCACTATGGGACATCCTTATTTTGTGGGTCATTGGTGGAAGCATTATTTAAATCACGCCTAACAGCCTAATCAGAGTCACTCCTAACAGGCCAATCAGAGCTTTGTGGGTGTACGACCCGAGTGTCTTTATAACACCCTGCACTGCTCTGGTTTCCTCATTCTTCGTGTCTTCATGAGTCTATTTGGTTACTATCTGGTTACTAGCCTTAAAGCAGCTTCATTCAGAAAACTAGCTCTCAACTTAACTGTTCCTTTTGGTGTGCGTTACCACTTCCTAGGAAACTATGCAGTTTATTTTTTTTTTACGTGTTATTTCTTACATTGGTACCCCAGGTCATCTTAGGTTTCATTACATACAGTCGAGAAGAACTACTGAACATAAGAGCAGCGTCAACTCACCATCAGTACGACCAAGAATATGACTTTCGCGAAGCGGATCCTGTGTTCTGCCTTTCACCCAGGACAACGGAATGGATCCCAGCCGGCGACCCCAAAAAAAGACTTCGTAAAAGGGGGAAACTAAGTGGTCTTTTGGTCAGACTCCGGAGACGGGCACATCGTGCACCACTCCCTAGCATTCTTCTCGCCAATGTCCAGTCTCTTGACAACAAGGCTGATGAAATCAGAGCAAGGGTAGCATTCCAGAGGGACATCAGAGACTGTAATGTTCTTTGCTTCACGGAAACATGGCTCACTGGAGAGACGCTATCGGATTCGGTGCAGCCAGCTGGTTTCTCCACGCATCGCGCCGACAGAAACAAACATCTTTCTGGTAAGAAGAGGGGCGGGGGCGTATGCTTCATGGTTAACGTGATGTGGTGTTATCATAACAACATACAGGAACTCAAGTCCTTCTGTTCACCTGATTTAGAATTCCTCACAATCAAATGTCGACCGCATTATCTACCAAGGGAATTCTCTTCGATTATAATCACAGCCGTATATATTCCCCCCCAAGCAGACACATCGATGGCTCTGAACGAACTTTATTTGACTCTTCGCAAACTGGAATCCATATATCCGGATGCTGCATTCATTGTAGCTGGGGATTTTAACAAGGCTAATCTGAAAACAAGACTCCCTAAATGTTATCAGCATATCGAATGCGCAACCAGGGCTGGAAAAACCTTGGATCATTGCTATTCCAACTTCCGCGACGCATATAAGGCCCTGCCCCGCTCTCCTTTCGGAAAAGCTGACCACGACTCCATTTTGTTGATCCCTGCCTACAGACAGAAACTAACTTCATCTTCACTTAATAACAGAGTGAAGTTACATCAGTTAGCTTGTTAGCAGTGATTTTTGTTGTTGTCTAGCTACAGTAGACCTGTTGCCTGGCCTACACACAATTTGCGTTGTTAGCTATTTAGCTCCACTGCTTTAACATCTCACTAATAGCAGGTTCCCACAAATTTTAGCTAGTCCCATCGCAATTGTAGCTTGTTACCTTCACACAGGAGATATCTAAGGTTCGCCTTTGAGTGCATAGCCTACGAATATTCCACCTTACCATTCGATCTGTCCCTTGCCCCACCGATGGACACTCTGGCTCAGGCAGTGGAGCACACAGCCTAGCTGTTGTTGCACATGCTCGCTCTAGGCTTCAGGATGAATCGTGCCAAAAATGCTCTTACCGATCCTGCAGAAAATATTTTTGGGAGGACAGCGATGGCTTTTCGCCACTGCCTCTGTGTTTTACCCGGCAACATCAGTCACATACTGGATGTGCCTGATTGTGGCAGTTCTGCTTGGTCTCCTCCTCATGAGAGGTGTTGTGTTTTTGGCATCATTAAAAGTGAAGACTTATTTTATCAAATCAATTCTCTGTAATTATTATTACATGATTAAACTAATCATGCAAATGTAATTAACTAGGAAGTCGGGGCACCAAGATAAATCTTCAGATTACAAAGTTATAATTTTCCTAATATAACTCTTCAGATATTTTAATATCTGATGAATTAGTCTTCTAATTAATGAATTATTCTTTTCCTCACATTAGTCTCATTCCAAACGTTGTAAATGGTTGGTTATCTGCACGAACACAGCCTTTACTATGAATCATATATACACCAATTGTCTTAATCATTTATTTACTAACTAACTAAATAATCACAGAAATGCATACACAGACAACAGTAGATATGGTTACTAACAAAGGATAGGGAGGATTCCCTAGTGGGCTAAGCCGATATGACGGCTTGGTGGACAAAGGGAAATGGGTGTGGACTGAGAACAGGCGGGAAAGACAAATGGAAACACAACACAGTTGATAATTATATGAATTGAAATGCTAATCCTTTGCACATGAACGCTCACTCATTCGGGAATAATTGCAATCAATATATATATTTACGCCTAGTGTGTCGTCGTGATTTCTGTTGGAATCGTCCGTCTGCGGAGAATCATTTCATCATCTTCTCTCTGCTTTGCTGATGATCTTTCGTGGTTAGAATGGATACTTCAGAGTACCAGTCAGAAAGGTTTTCATAGTATAGATGGTTCGGTGGTTGTCTGTCTTCGCATCCCGGGTTGACATAATTTCTAGCTGCAGACTAGTAATTAGCATCTAAGATTTGCTCTTATTCTGTAGGGATCGATAGTCTCAGAGTTTAACAATTTCCAGCCATGTAGCCAATGCTCCACGTGGTATTGTTAGGAATTCAATAACTATTCGCATTCACAGCTCATTCTGTGGGTTTGCTTAGTCTCAACTCAAACCTTTCCACCCTCAGTGTCCACCGTGGTACACGTGGTCTGAAGAGGATTTCCTCAGGAGGGGTTTTTATTTGTAACAATAGAAAAGGAGGTTCTATGACGCCAGATCACGTCTGTGCTCACGGCCAATGACTTAGTTAAACTTGAAAGGGAATATAGTTCGCTCACATTAAAGGTTTACCATCACATTACATCATTCCACAAACAATTTAATCTTTATTTGTTAATTTTATACAAGAATTAGATTCAAACCCCATAATTGAGATATGTACACATTCAGAGATTTAGTTATGGTGTTTCCTGTCCTCTTTGAGGTCACCAAATGAAACACACTCGTCATACCCGTCCCTTAAGTGTCAGAGAGAGAGAAGTCCGGTTGGTGATTGCCGTTGCGGTCCCCCTCTAGTGGATTACCTTGGTAGGTTTCCTGGAAGCTGCAAAGTACCACAAGGATGGGCAGCGGATGCCCATCCCGTTCCGGACCCGTCGTCTGGTTACCCAGACTGGAAGATCTCTGGGCAGTAACTTAGGCAGATGTTAACAACGCACACACACTCACAAAATATGTATAATTACATTAATTCCCCAATGAACGGCATTGTGGCACTCATACCCTGACTACACCGCTCGCGTCCCGTGCGTTGCAAAATAAATTTAGAAATCTATGTTATTCAGTTGCACTCAACGAGCGTCTGTGTTGCCAAGGGCTAAAATAGAAGTCCTTTCTATTTCTGACGCAGATCCTGCTTTTCCCATTTCCTCATTGGTTTAAGAAGCAGGTACCCACGTGCCATCTCCTCATTGGTTATACCCACGTGAGTGATTGAAAGACAAACTGTGTTGCCGGTCGTCGTGGTAATACTATGAACATTTAGATGCCAATCACCATATAAGTTAAAATGCCTGGAAGGAGGAGAGATGACTAGAAACAATTCGGTTGACCGTATTATGTGTGGATTAATTGTCAGAGTAGAGGACCTTGTGCATTTCAGGTAAAATGACAACTCAATGTTTATCTCCGAGGACAAATTAGCTAGCAAGTGCAAGCTAACCAGGTAAATTGCCATAAATGTTTAATGCTTTTCGACCTGTCCCCAAATTAATGTAATTGGTTCAGAGTTTGCTTTGATATTTTAACCTGCGTTTCGTGATCACGTTTGGTGTAGGGGGACAAAATAAATGTATGCACGATGGCATCGTATCTCAGAGCATCGTAGCACCATTAGGTGTAAAAACTTTACTTATCCAGTTGCGGCCCACTTCTTGGAGGCAGGCCACTCGATTTTGTCTCTGCGTTATATTGGCATCGAACATGTCACCCTCCCTAGGAGAGGGGGTGACCTTGATAATTTATTGTTAAAACGAGAGGCTGACTGGATCTTTAAATTAAAGACCCTTGCGCCCTTCGGTCTCAACGTAGACTTTGATCTGAAGCCATTCTTGTGATTATTGTGACTTTGCCATTGTAATTGTTTGTAAACTTGTATAGTCAAAATAATCTATGATCGTATCCTATCCATTTGTTTGTATGCTGTTCTTTGTATGACATTTTTATATTTGATTATTAACCAATGATATTAGGCCACTCCTGGCCATGATTACAGACACCTGTGTCTTTTGACACTATATAAACGAGTCATCCCGCAGTGTTTGTGATTATACCCTGATGAAGACAGCTTGGCTGTCAAAACGTTAGTAATTACATTTTTGCATCTGAGCTCCTAGAGTGTGCGGCTCTCTTTTATTTTCAAGTTTCTAGTCCGCTAGCCAGCACCTCGTCTTAATAGGTGTGCGTTTCTTTTTTTCTTCTAAAAGCGAGTGACGTCACCGATTTAAACGCTATTAGCGCGCACCACCGCTAACTAGCTAGCCACATCCGTTACATAACTACTATGTCGCTGTTGTCAAGGGTAATTTTATTTGTTAGGTCACTAACCTTCTTACTGATTGTAGCTGGACTAAATGTTGCTGGCATTGCTACTGGTACTCAAGGGGACCAGTTATCCTACCGATTAATTCTGAAATGTTATCCTACCGGAACACATGATTAGAGCATTTTACTAGTTGTATTGTAGTTGAACCTACACATGGCAAGGCATGACTATTTATTTTTTTGCCATTTGTTTGAGGTGGAAGTCCACTGAACTTCTACGACCAGTGTGGTACACCTCAGTAATATCTTAGATGTGTTCTAAGATTATCCCCGTCTACGGGCCTGTCTGCTCCTCACTGTTCTCATAGGGGAGTTTACAACTAGATTTGTTTGATGCTCTGGCGGCCTCGTACGGTGTTGCCCGTAGTCTCGACCCCCCCCCCACTGGCCTCAATGAGGCTTATCATGGGTCTGGGCTGCTATTCCCCCCCTTTGTGTCTCGGGACCCCCCAACCAGCGGGTGGTGTTGGTATCCAAGGCACAAATGAAAAGGTCGGACCATATGTAGAAGTTGTCAGCGGCTGTGTTGTTATGAGAATGGCTGTCACCTTTCAACCAAATCTCCTGGTGTTTGTGCTTCAAAACGCTCAGTGGCTGTTGAGGCCTGTCAGTCACCACCACGTCCGCGTGTGGCAACCTATTCAGTACCTGCATACTGAGATGAGGATATCTGTCTGTGATATCGCAAAGTGTTTCACCAGTGGGAGTCATCGGGTCAGTTGCTGGCCATTAGTGTCATTGTAAGGGGTAACAGTCCCCCACAAAGTGGAAGGTGTATTATCGGAAGCAGAGTACACTCTGTGCATAAATGTTTTTCTTTCTGATGTGGCCGCAGTGCTTGCGGAAGTGTCCGAAGGGCAAGAGAAGTTAATCTCAACTACCGTATTGCACGACTGCAAGGAGGAGGGAAGTTGCTCATTCACAGAGACAGGTGGCTCGAATTCATGAAAAGAATAGTCAATAAGGTTTGCTGATGGCATGTGTTGAGATATAGATATCGTAATATCTCTTTGGATCGGATTCTGCACCAAGAGGTTTCTGAATGTATTTTTCCCAAGGGGTGCTTTTGACAGATACCCCTCGTGAATGACTGCGTTGCAGCTAGCGTTAGGATAAGACAGTGTGGTCAGTGGAGAAGGCCCTGGGGCCTGTGACCATACATGGTTGGTTTTCCAATTCATCAGTTGGAGCAACCGATCCATCAAGTCTGCTCCAAGTAGCAGGGGTTCAGATTCGAGGCTGGTAACATACACTGGGTGAACGAGTGATACATCCTGGAAGTGTAGTTTCAGCATGACTCTCAATGTGAGAGGCGAGGTAGTCTGAGTGACACCTCGAAGTGTAGTGTCGCATAATTCCACTTTTAACCAACATTTAGTTGGTTTCAAAGCCCTTTTTAGATCATCAAACAGAGAGATGAGCGATATTGCCACACCCGAATCAATTAGCGCATGACAAGTTAAGCAGTCCTCCAGGATTGTTTCCAGGTATGGGCATTTAGATTAGTGTTTAGTGGACATATTCCCCACAAAGTGGAGTGGTCATTCGCAACGACGTGATGTGCCATTTCTGTTCAAGGTGAAAGCAGATCGACTTCTCAGATTTTTTTGTTAACAAACCATTTGAACTTTTCTTCGCAACCTTTGTATCAGAGTCTATAGACAAGCCCTGTTGGCTTGTTTCTTGATCAAGCGAGTTTCGAGTGAGAGCGGGAGCGGGAGCAGGAGAAATTTGAATTTGAAAGTGCTTGCTATGGGTGTTAATTCCTGCGGACCTGTTGTCCGGTAATTCCCCGTCTAATCCTTGTGACTTTTACCCTTTTCTCAAATTTTTCTCGTTTTTTTTTCACGTAGTGAAACTTCTAGAGAACATTGGTCTACGTTTTGAATGTCCTCCCTTGTGCTCTGACACTTTGTGGGTTGGGTGCAGGAACGTAGCGAACAGGTCGATTGTAGCGGTAGTCATGTTGATGGCGACGTACTTTACAGTTATTTCGACCTCTGAGGTTATTGGAATCATGGTTTCGTGGTAGAAACTGTTGTTGTGCGTCATCTCTCAATGCTCCAATACCTGATAATGCACCCTCTAACTGGAGTGAGTGCTCCTGGTCAAACTTCAAAACCGAGTGGTCAGGGCTCTTAGCGTTGTGAATCTTTGATGTCTCAAAAGCTGTGCTTGCAAGCTCTCAGTGTTGTAAAATAGGCAAGCCAACGTGGCTGTAGGGCCCAAGTAGACAGAAACATTCCCAGCTCCTCACAAGTGGACATTTTGTATCAAATTCCCATTTTGGAAATTTAGGAGTTCGCCATGTGAGTGAGTGAGAGAGAGAGTGAGAGAGAGGCCACGATCTATACCCAGAAAGGGCTCCGTCATGACAGAGGCTTCCAGCGTTGGGCGACCTCACTCCGCTTGGACCCGTCTTTCCACCGTGTAAGGAGGCGGTGCTAGGTCGATGTGGAAAGCGGCGTGGCGCGAGAGAGAGTGGAGAGAGATGACTCAAGTAGTGAAGTAAACTATAAAAATGGACGTTACACACAGCGTATCACATTTAACAAACCATATTGTTTTAGAAGGTAAAGTAAAAACTCAAACCAGTCCGTCCATCAATACAGGTATATTGTTAAAATACGGTTTACTGCCCAGGGCGAAATATTCCACCCACATCCCGAGCTGATGGATCTCTGGGCCTGGCCCGTGAGAAGTCCAATTTAGACTCGATGGGCTTGCCTCCAAACATGGTTGCCACAATTCAGAGCACCAGAGCCCCATCTACAAGAGGTCTTTACGACATGAACTGGTGGGTATTTGAGAGGTGGTGTGAGAGATGTGAGTTGGTCCTCTTTCAGTGTTACTTTCCTGCTGTTCTCTCCTTCCTACAGGAATTTCTCGACAAGGGCAAAGCCTTTTCCACCGTTAAGGTCTGCTTGGCGGCGATATTAGCCTGCCATGTAGGACTAGGTGAGATGCCGATCGGGGCTCACCCCCTGGTTCGTAATTTTATGAAGGGAGCGTGTGGTCTCCATCCGGTCTCCAAGCCACTTGCACCATCATGGGACTTGGCGCTGGTTCTGGATGCACTTACAGGCAATCACTTTTAACCCTGGAGAAGTGGATCTTAAGACTCTGTCTTATAAGACGGCCCTGTTGCTCGCCTTGGCCAAGCACGTTAGCGACCTTCATGCACTCTCAGTTCATCCTTCATACACTAAGTTTGCCCCCAACTTCTCCAAGGTTAGGATACGTGCTAACTCCGTGTTCATTCCTAAGGTCATTCCCATGACCTATCGTAGTTAAGCCACTGACCTCTTTCCCTTCCACCCTCAGCCTTTCTCTTCTCCAGAGCAGCGGCATCTTAACACGTTGTGTCTGGTGGGCACACGGCGCATCTACATTGACAGGACTAGGCCATTCCAGAATTGTGACCAACTGTTTGTTTGCTTTGCCAGCCCGCTCAGGTCAGGGCTTGGTCCAAACAACGCCTCTTCCATTGGGTAATGGAGGCTATCGCCAAGGCGTACAGTTATCCGGGATTGCAGTCTCCACTGCGTGTCCGGGGACATTCCGCTAGAGGAATTGCCAGTCATGGGCACTGTTCAGAGGCATCTCCGGCTAGTTGGGCTAGTCATTTCTGCACCCTCCCTGGCACACACAGTCATTGGTGCTGGAGCTGAGTAGTATGGATCAGATACATTACCATGAACCACAACAGGCTTCTCAGGAAACGGGCTTTTGGCAATCGGGGTGTTTTGCAAGTGTCCCATAGTGAGATGTTGAACCGAATCGACTGAAAGAGAAATTTGGGTTACAGTATGCAATCCCGGTTTTCTGAAGGAGATGAGGGAGACATCTAACCAGATTGTTCATCTTGCACAACTTGTTCTTAGATTGAGGAAACCAGAGCAGTGCAGGATGTCATATAATGTTATATAAACACGAGGAGCGTACACACACAAAGCTCATATTGGCCTGTTAGTCGTGATTGAATAAGGCTTCAACCAATGACCCACAAACGAGGGTGTGTCCCATAGTGATACGTCTCCCTCATATCCTTCACTGAACCGGGGTTACATACCGTAACCCAAAGTTTTATGCTTAGTAGTCCTGATGCTTCGTAGATCTTGTGATGGGGAATTTTAAGATCACTAAAGATCATATTTGTACAGTGTGATCTACTTCCTCTTTCTGTACACTGACTGTATCGTTGTGTGAGTGTAACGACCTGTCATTGTCTTTAGGCAGATTGTGACAGAGTTACACTAAATATACAGTAACCTGTTTACAGGGAAATGTAGTACTGTAATCAACGTGCTGTCAAGATCCCCCTCTCCTGTTGCTTGTCACAGGCCACTCCTCCATATGTCCAGCCACCATTCTTTGTTAATTATCTTCTACTTTCTTGTACTGTAGTGTTGCTGAGCAAATTTAGTTAGTTCTATCGCATCAACGTCTATTGGTCATAATGAGTGATTCATTCAAATCTTCCTTTTTCATCCAGGCTGTTCCATACAAGAACATGATCAATGGAGGACTCTACCCTGGACGCACCATCAACATCCAGGGAGTGGTTAACCCCAATGCCAATAGGTCTGATCCTGCCTTATTGTCTTTACAGTAAAGGAGAACAACAGTGAGAAATACACTTTCCCTGGAGTTACAATATAAAATCCTATATATATTTGAATGAAAAAAAGCATAAAAGAACTTTGGCAATTCTAGTTCACCTCATTTCCATGGTATTGCAAGTGTGCCAATGAGCCCTTGGCTTAGAAACTTAACTTGCCTAGTTAAATAAAGGTTAAAAAAATAGTTTTTTTATAAATAGAAAGAGGTAGGCCTACAAAACATGCTAGAGGGTGCAACAATAGCAGTTCTCCTGTCATGGTTTTCCCCCAACACTCGTTTTCCCCTTGCCTATAGGTTCCACATTAACCTACTGTTCAACTCTGGGATTGCGCTGCACTTCAACCCCCGATTTGACGAGACCCTAGTGGTACGCAACAGCAAGCTGAGAGACCAGTGGGGAAAGGAGGAGCGCTCTGGTGGAATGCCCTTCCACAGGGGCCAGGCCTTCACGGTAACTAGCCACCAGGAACCATCCACTTTTAACTAAGGCTGCCGTTACACAACGCACCTTGTATACAATCTCAGTTTCAAGGATGAATAATGATTTATTGTTTCAGCACCAAGCATACCACTTATCTTTCTGTTTAGTTAAGCCCTTTCCTGATAATGATTTCCTTTCTGGTATAGTCACTCAGAATGTGGCATGATGTTCATTAGAGAGATGATCAACATTAAAGATGCTGGATTGTTTCTCTCTTTATATCAGACTGAGTACTAATGAGGCTAGTCTGGTCTTTTCAGCTGTCTATTACCTGTGAGGCTCAGTGCTACAAGATAGTGGTCAACGGGAATCAGACGAGCACCTACAAACACCGCCACACCCTCCTCCAGCAGGTCAACATTCTGGAGGTGGATGGAGACCTCAGTTTGACCTCTGTGATGGTTTAGTGCTGTGGGTCACAACTGTCTTTGGTGACCTAGCCACTTGTTTCATTTTGTGCCACCTCTGACCCAAACCATTTGTATTTTTTGATCTCTTCTTGCTATGATAAAAATGACATGAACTTTGTTTTTTTTACTGCTTTCACTGCCTGTTAGATTATCTCACTTGCAAATGTATTATTAGTCAGTGCTGTGCCATCGACTTCAAGGATGAGAAATGTATTCCTGTTTGTTATAAATCACAGTAGAAAGCCATTAGAAATCACATTGATTGCTTTAGCCATCATTTTTGTAGCGCTAGACAAATCCTTAAATCATTATTATTTTGTGACATAATGCCAGACCTGACGTTACCTATCATGAGAAGTACCCTGAGGACATTGCCTGATAATTCCATATGTAGCCTTGTTCATCACCAGTAGTCTCTATGCTCTTTTCTATAAAAATCTGAAGATATATATATTTATGTGTGCTTTTAAATGATTTTTTTCATATTTCAAATGTGAAACATTGGAGTGAGACTGGCTTTGCCTCTAAATCAGGGCTCTCCAAACCTGTTCCTGGAGAGCTACTGTCCTGTAGGTTTTCACTCCAACCCTAATCTATCCACCTGATTCTAATAATTAGCTGGTTGATAAACTGAACCAGGTTAGTTACTGGGGTTGGAGTGAAATCCTACAGGAGGGTTGTTCACACTGCAGGCCTTAATGCTGAAATCAGTTCTATTTTTAAAATCCGTATTGGAATACTGATGGTCCAAACAGCAAGTTACAAGTGACCAAATAAGATTTGTGTGTGTTCAGACAGTAGTGATTTGCTGACATGTGACCGTTCCTGGTGTAAAAACAATTTCCTATCCCGGAGCTTGAGTAAATTACATTACTAAGCTGCTCCCGAATATACTATGCCAGGACATGGACATCGATTCTATCGTAGTCCATGTGGGTTTTAATGACATTATGAAGGGCAGCTCTGAACAGTTGAAACTGGATTTCAAAGAGCTGATTGACTCTCTGCTAGACACTAACAAAAGACCCATCATATCTGGCCCTATGTCCTCTCTGAATTGTGGCATTGAACGCTTTAGCAGGATTCTTTCTCTTCACAACTGGCTATGTGATTATTGTAGCTCAATGGGTGTAACTTTTGTTGACAATTTCATTACCTTTTGGAAACTAAACACGTTTTATAAGGAGGATGGGACCCAAATCATTTGGGTTCCAGGATCCTTTCACAGGGTGCATTGAGACAATCAGGGTTGGGGAGTAACAGATTACAAAAAACAGTAACTAAATATCGTAATCAGATTAGATACTTAAAAAACTAGATTACTTTGAGGATGTTAGTGATTTTTTAAATCTTTGACACTTCTGTTTTCTCAATGACATTCAAATCAGCATTGAAAAAAGGCACAAGTTTGTTCCACCTGAGTGAGTCTGACCACAAGTCAGAGACCACTATGGTGACACACCAAATGTGGTTTATGGATTGCGGGAAAAGAGCAGGAATAGGCTTTTGTAGGCTACAGTCCAAGCTATGTCTTCCAATGGTGCCACTGCTGTCGGCATCTAAAGATTTTCCAATTCACCATTAAATCCATTATTAAAACATGGAAAGAATATGGCACCACAACAAACCTGCCAAGAGAGGGCCACCCACCAAAACTCACAGACCAGGCAAGGAGGGCATTAATTAGAGGCAACAAAGAGATCAAAGATAATCCTGAAGGAGCTGCAAAGCTCCACACATTTGGTGTCTGCCAAAAGGCATGTGGGAGACTCCCCAAATATATGGAAGATGGTACTCTGGTTAGATGAGACTAAAATTGAGCTTTTTGGCCATCAAGGAAAAGCTGTCTGGTGCAAACCCAACACCTCTCATCACCCCAAGAACACCATCCCCACAGTGAAGCATGGTGATGGCAACATCGTGCTGTGGGTTTGTTTTTCCTTGGCAGGGACTGGGATACTGGTCAGAATTGATGGAATGTTTGATCGTGCTAAACACAGGGAAATTCTTGAGGGAAACCTTTTTTCAGTCTTCAAGAGATTTGAGACTGGTATGGAGGTTCACCTTCCAGCAGGACAATGACCCTAAGCAAACTGCTGAAGCAACACTTGAGTGGTTTAAGAGGAAGCATTTAAATGTCTTGGAATAGCCTAGTCAAAGCCTAGACCTCAATCCAATTGAGAATATGTGGTATGACTTAAAGATTGCTGTACACCAGCGGAACCCATCCAACTTGAAGGAGCTTGAGCAGTTTTGCCTTGAAGAATGGGCAAAAATCCCAGTGGCTAAATGTGCCAACAATATAGAGACATACCCCAAGAGACTTGCAGCTGTAATTGCTGCAAAAGGTGGTTCTACAAAATATTGACTTTGTAATATGTCTTGTTTGTTTCACACAAAAACATTTTGCATCTTCAAAGAGGTAGGCATGTTGTGTAAATCAAATGATACAACCCCCCCCAAAAACTATTTTAATTCCAGGTTATAAGGCAACAAAATAGGAAAAATGTCAAGGGGGTGAATAATTCCTCAAGCCACTGTATGTACAGTGGGGCAAAAAAGTATTTAGTCAGCCACCAATTGTGCAAGTTCTCCCACTTAAAAAGATGAGAGGCCTATAATTTTCATCATAGGTACACTTCAACTATGACAGACAAAATGAGAAGAAAAAAATCCAGAAAATCACATTGTAGGATTTTTAATGAATTTATTTGCAAATTATGGTGGAAAATAAGTATTTGGTCTCAATACTTTGTTATATACCCTTTGTTGGCAATGACAGAGGACAAACGTTTTCTGTAAGTCTTCACAAGGTTTTCACACACTGTTGCTGGTATTTTGGCCCATTCCTCCATGCAGATCTCTAGAGCAGTGATGTTTTGGGGCTGTTGCTGGGCAACACGGACTTTCAACTCCCTCCAAAGATTTTCTATGGGGTTGAGATCTGGAGACTGGCTAGGCCACTCCAGGACCTTGAAATGGTTCTTACGAAGCCACTCCTTCGTTGATGATGTTTCCACCCCCATGCTTCACAGTAGGTATGGTGTTCTTTGGATGCAACTCAGCATTCTTTGTCCTCCAAACATGACGAGTTGAGTTTTTACCAAAAAGTTATATTTTGGTTTCATCTGACCATATGACATTCTCCCAATCTTCTTCTGGATCATCCAAATGCTCTCTAGCAAACTTCAGACGGGCCTGGACATGTACTGGCTTAAGCAGGGGGACACGTCTGGCACTGCAGGATTTGAGTCCCTGGCGGCGTAGTGTGTTACTGATGGTAGGCTTTGTTACTTTGGTCCCAGCTCTCTGCAGGTCATTCACTAGGTCTCTTCTGGGATTTTTGCTCACCGTTCTTGTGATCATTTTGACCCCACGGGGTAAGATCTTGCGTGGAGCCCCAGATCGAGGGAGATTATCAGTGGTCTTGTATGTCTTCCATTTCCTAATAATTGCTCCCACAGCTGATTTCTTCAAACCAAGCTGCTTACCTATTGCAGATTCAGTCTTCCCAGCCTGGTGCAGGTCTACAATTTTGTTTCTGGTGTCCTTTGACAGCTCTTTGGTCTTGGCCATAGTGGAGTTTGGAGTGTGACTGTTTGAGGTTGTGGACAGGTGTCTTTTATACTGATAACAAGTTCAAACAGGTGCCATTAATACAGGTAACGAGTGGAGGACAGAGGAGCCTCTTAAAGAAGAAATTACAGGTCTGTGAGAGCCAGAAATCTTGCTTGTTTGTAGGTGACCAAATACTTATTTTCCACCATAATTTGCTAATAAATTCATTAAAAATCATACAATGTAATTTTCTGGATTTTTTTTCTCATTTTGTCTGTCATAGTTGTAGTAGTGTACCTATGATGAAAATTACAGTCCTCTCATGTTTTTAAGTGGGAGAACTTGCACAATTGGTGGCTGACTAAATACTTTTTTGCCCCACTGTATATGTAGGCATAGTTAAAGTGACTATGCATAGATGATAAACAGAGCAGCAGCAGTGTAAAAGAGGGTTTGGCGGGACACAATGCAAATTGTCCGAGTAGCCGATGTGTGGGAGCACCAGTTAGTCGGGCTAATTGAGGTAATATTGTTTATCTTGGGTCAAACATTTTGGGTAGCCTTCCACAAGCTTCCCACAATAAGTTGGGTGAATTTTGGCCCATTCCTCCTGGCAGAGCTGGTGTAACTGAGTCAGGTTTGTAGGCCTCCTTGCTCGCACACGGTTTTTCAGTTCTGCCCACATATTTTCTATAGGATTGAGGTCAGGGCTTTGATGGCCACTCCAATACCTTGACTTTGTTGTCCGTATGCCAATTTGCCACAACTTTGGAAATATGCTTGGGGTCATTGTCCATTTGGAAGACCCATTTGCGTCCAAGCTTTAACTTCCTGACTGATGTCTTGAGATGTTGCTTCAATAGATCCACAATTTTCCTCCTCACGATGCCATCTATTTTGTGATGTGCACCAGTCCTTCCTGCAGCAAAGGACACCCACAACATGATGCTGCCACCCCCATGCTTCACGGTTGGGATGGTGTTCTTCGGCTTGCAAGCCTCCCCCTTTTTCCTCCAAACATAACGATGGTCATTATGGCCAAACAGTTCTATTTGTGTTTCATCAGACAAGAGTACATTTCTCCAAAAAGTACGATCTTTGTCCCCATGTGCAGTTACAAACCGTAGTCTGGCTTTTTTATGGCGGTTTTGGAGCAGTGGCTTCTTCCTTGCTGAGCGGCCTTTCAGGTTATGTCGATATAGGACTCGTTTTACTGCGGATATAGATACTTTTGTACCTGTTTCCTCCAGCATCTTCACAAGGTCCTTTGCTGTTGTTCTGGGATGGATTTTCACTTTTTGCACCAAAGTACGTTCATCTCTAGGAGACATACCTCCATGTCAAAATGTGGTGCAAACTGAGACGTCACCGCTCAAATTGGTAATCCAATGTTTTGAAAATAGCTGGCTAGCCGTCTGTGCAGTACATAACATTAGATATGTGCATGTTATCTTAAAGCTACCTCTGCAGTTTCTTTTGCCATTAATAGGATGTACATTTATCCTACTTATTCCCTGACATTGCCAAGTTCTGATTTCTCATTAATTCTCCCTTCCTCCTCCAATGTATTACACATTGCCCACTTCCTCATCAGACAGTAGCAACAAACTAAGAAAAGGTGCTAATTTCATTCATCAACATTTTAAAAAGGGTAGTAGACATTTACAGAAGACATTTCCCCGATCATAGTCTAGCTCAAAACTAACGAGACTGTTTCAGAATGTAAAAAGTAACAGTACAAAACATACATTATTTTAGCAAACGTAAAATAAGTGAGTTTTGACTGAATAGATATTTAATTAACGTTTCAAAACAATACATTATAATACAGACCTGCTAAATTACTCACATCCAGCATAAAAACAGAAACAGAATTAACTAAAATAATTCTGTATTTATTTCAGATGTAACTATTGTTCATGAAGCAAACATTGTATGTTTGGTAGAATGAAGCTGTCCGCTTTCCTCCCGCTCCTTCATCCGTGGTGCTCGTTCAACATAGCATTTGGAGATTCCTGTGAACATCAGTCAAACATGTCATTCTGAACAGCAACATCATCCTAACAACAATTTAGACCAGTTGACAATTCAACAGAATTCAGTCTTGTTCATGTTGATGATCGGTACAACATGAGACAGATAGCAAGCCATGGTATATCAGACCGTATACCCTGGGTATGAGTCAATACTACTTGTTGATTGTTGTAATTATGTTGGTAACCAGTTTTTTAATAGCAATAAGGCACCTTGGGGGTTATATACCATGGCTAAGAGCTGTATCCAGGCACTCTGCGTTGCAGCCCTAAGCCGTGGTATATTTTCCACATACCACAAATCCCGAGCTGCCTTATTGCTTAAAATATAAAACACAGATACATGCACATGTGAGGTTTCTAATAATAATGTTACTACTACTAGCTTGCTCTCTCCCTGCTTCTCCTGAACATGTTTATCTGATATAGCTAGTTATTGTTCTCCCTTGCTCATCCAAAGCAGGCTTTTCTCCTCCTTGCTAGTCTTCAGATGCTTGACTACATGATCATCATGTTGTGGCTGTAACATGGATATTGCATTAGAAAAAAATAGTATACACTCTTAGAAAAAAGGGTTCCAAAAGGGTTCTTCAGCTGTCCCCATAGTGTAACCCTTTTGGGTTCCAGGTAGAACCCTCTGTGGAAAGGGTTATACCTGGAACCAACAAGGTGGTTCTACCTGAAACCAACAAGGTGGTTCTACCTGAAACCAACAAGGTGGTTCTACCTGAAACCAACAAGGTGGTTCTACCTGAAACCAACAAGGTGGTTCTACCTGAAACCAACAAGGTGGTTCTACCTGGAATCAACAAGGTGGTTCAACCTGGAACCAACAAGGGTTCTTCAAAAAGTTATTTACGGGGACAGCTGAATAACTTATGTTCGTTCTAGATAGCACCTTTTTTTCCAAGAGTGTAGCTTTATCAGAGACATTTTCAGGAAAAGCAGTTCATTTAGCAAGCCAATAAAGTCTGATATAACTAGCTAGTAATTCTTGTCTTATTGGCTGTCCTCCTCCTCACTGGTCTGCAGATGCTTGAGTACTTTACATTTCCTAGAACTAACAACTTTATCAGATAGACATTTTCAGGAAAAGCAGGAAATTTAGCAAGCCAATAAAATACCCATTGCATTGGTTCAAACTTGAAATATAGCTAATCAAGATAGAGATCTTACCTTTTTATCTCTGTAGCAGTTTGCTCTCACCTTGTCTGGGCACTGCACATTCTCTTTTGTCAAGATTCTGCAAGGAGCTAGTCTGTTCTGTTAGAGTTGCGTAAATTCGAATCTGGTATCAGGATACATATGACAAAGAGTCACCGATTGTATACTATGTATTTTTTATTAGCTAAGCAATAAATGGCAAATGCAACTTTCGTATATACGGGCTCACTGTAATACCACGCAGGGCAGAACAGGGAACTGACAGGATGTACGTTGTTCTTATTCTGTGATAGACATAGTTCCAACCCGTCTGTTGGCCTATCACAGTAGAGGCTGAGCGTGGTTTAGACTTGCTCAGCCTATCGCAGGCGCGTCCCCGCCTCTTGGCGCATTCTTGGAGTCCTCCTTCCGTCGATGTATAGATCCTTTCTGTTCTGGTATCGCAGTCTAGTTATAACAGTTGCTCAGTTCCTGCTATTGTGTTGTTCAGTATTTTTCCATCTCAGTTAAACCTTGTGATGACCACCCCTCCCTATACCTGATTAACCACAACTGTGTAAGATAGGGCAAGTTACACCATGTGCTCAATATTGTTACATACAAACACAAGGACAAAGCATCTGCTGAGCTGTTATCTACAGTTTTGCAACATGCAGGTCACACCATGTTACTCAGTTCTTGTCACACACACAAACAGGCAAGTAGATGTAGCAAGCAGTTGTTTAATCTCATGATGATGCTCAAGTGCACAAATGCAGATACCTCACACAGCCAACAACAGATAATATTTAATCATATATATATAGTAATGGCTATAATGTAAAATACGGAATCCCACAGTTCTCCTAAAACATGAGCTAATAGCTAAGTTAGCCAACTTGAGCAAATACATCTCAGCTTGCCAACTAGCAAATCCAAACAATTACACAACAAATATACACAAAGTAAACAATTATTTTCTAAACGAATGTTAGTCTCAACCAAAGGACAAGTATAAATAACTATTGCTCTGTCCCACAACGTAACAACCATTAGTTACAGGCTAGACATAAGACTATTGCTAGCTTGTTAACTAACTATTTAAATTAAAATAAGTTAACTTTGTAGTTGTAATACTATGTGGGAAAAGTTGTTTTAATTTCTTCTTCCATTTCTCACCAACGCCTTGACTAATTTGAACAATTTGATCCATATTTAGAAACTCCCTCCCTGGGTAAGCGATTCATCTCAACAGGCCGGAAGTCAAACAAAGTCAAACTCACGGAAATTGAGGTGGAAGGGGCTACAATGTGGTACTTTCAGACCCATGAAATGTACCCGTTACGACACAGGCGTTCAGAACGTGTGCAATGGTACAATTTCATGCGTCTGAAAGTACAATATTCAAGCGTTCTAATCACCTGTAAATGAACATTGAACAGGTGTAATGATCGCGTGTAAAAATGACCATAACACACGTTCTAATCACCTGTAAATGAACATTGAGCAGGTGTAATGATCGCGTGTAAAAAATGGCCATAACACACGTTCTAATCACCTGTAAATTAACATTGAACAGGTGTAATGATCGCGTGTAAAAATGACCATAACACACGTTCTAATCACATGTAAATGAACATTGAACAGGTGTAATGATAGGGTGTAAAAATGACCATAACACACGTTCTAATCACATGTAAATGAACATTGAACAGGTGTAATGATCGCGTGTAAAAATGACCATAACACACCTTCTAATCAAATGTAAATGAACATTGAACAGGTGTAAAAATGCCCACAAGAAGCGTTCTAATCACCTGTCAATACACACTGGACAGGGGTGCATTTACCTTAGGGTGTTTTTTCAGTCTTTCAGTTTTAAATTGTTATTCTTTTATTAATTATCCTCTTATGTAGTAAATATTTCCGTTTTTATTTTCATCGTTTTTTCATGTGAAGTGCATTTTGTTGCATTCGTGTCTGAAATGTGCTATTGGGGCTCCCGAGTGACGCAGTAGTCTGAGACACGAAGTTCTGCATCCCAGTGCAACTGGTTCAAATCCAGGCTGCATCACATCTGGCCGTAATTGGGAGTCTGGCCCAGCGTCGTCTGGGGTAGGCCGTCATTGTAAATAAGAATTTGTTCTTCTTACCAGGATCTCAGTGATCACTGCCTCATTGCCTGCGTGGGTGATGGGTCCGCGGTCAAACGTAGGACTTTCTAATCAACCTGGTCTGGGTATCCTGGAAGGATATTGACCTCATCCCATCAGTAGAGGATGCCTGGTTGCTCTTTAAAAGTGCTTTCCTACCATCTTAAATAAGCATGCCCCATTCTAAAAATGTAGAACTAAGAACAGATATAGCCCTTGGTTCACCTCAGACTTGACTGCCCTTGACCAGCATGAAAACATCCTGTGGTGTTCAGAATTAGCATCGAATAGCCCCCGCGATATGCAACTTTTCAGGGAAGTCAGGAACCAATATTTGCATCCTGTAGCACTAATTTAAAAATGTTTTGGGACACTGTAAAGTCCATGGAGAATAAGAGCACCTCCTCCCAGCTGCCCACTGCACTGAGGCTAGGAAACACTGTCACCACCAATAAATCTACATTAATCGATAATTTCAATAAGCATTTTTCTACGGCTGGCCATGCTTTCCAATTGGAAAGCCCCTACCCCGGCCAACAGCTCAGCCCCCCCTGCAGCAACTTACCCAAGCACCCCCCGCTTCTCCTTCACCCAAATCCAGACAGCTGATGTTCTTTAAGGGCTGCAAAATCTGGATCCCTACAAATCAGCTGGGCTAGACAATCTGGACCCTCTCTTTCTAAAATGATCCACCGAAATTGTTGCAACCCCGATTACTAGCCTGTTCAACCTCTCTTTCATATCGCCTGAAATTCCCAAAGATTGGAAAGCTGCCGCGGTCATCCCCCTATTCAAAGGGGGAGACACTCTAGACCCAAACTGTTATAGACCTATATCCATCCTGCCCTGCCTTTCTAAAATCTTCGAAAGCCAAGTTAACAAACAGATCACCGACCATTTCGAATCGCACTGTACCTTCTCCACTATGCAATCTGGTTTCCGAGCTGGTCATGGGTGCACCTCAGCCATGCTCAAGGTCCTAAATGATATCATAACCGCCATCGATAAAAGACAGTACTGTGCAGCCATCTTCACATTCTTATCGGCAAGACTCAATAGCCTTGGCTTCTCAAATGACTGCCTCGCTTGTTTCACCAACTACTTCTCAGATAGAGTTCAGTGTGTCAAATCGGAGAGCCTGTCTCTGGCAGTCTCTATGGGGGTGCCACAGGGTTCAATTATCGGGCCGACTCTTTTCTCTGTATATATCAATGATGTCGCTCTTGCTGCTGGTGATTCTCTGATCCACCTCTACGCAGACGACACCATTCTATATACATCTGTCCCTTCTTTGGACACTGTGTTAACAAACCTCCAAACAAGCTTTAATGGCATACCACACTCCTTCCGTGGCCTCCAACTGCTTTTAAATGCTAGGAAAACTAAATGTATGCTCTTCAACCGATTGTTGCCCGCACCCACCCGCCCGACTAGCATCACTACTCTGGACGGTTCTGACTTAGAATATGTGGACAACTACAAATACCTAGGTGTCTGGTTAGACTCTCCTTCCAGACTCACATTAAGTATCTCCAATTCAAAATTAAATCTAGAATTGGCTTCCTATTTCACAACAAAGCATCCTTCACTCATGCTGCCAAACATATCCTTGTAAAACTGACCATCCTACCGATCCTTGACATCGGCGATGTCATTTACAAAGTAGCCTCCAACACATCATCACAGTGCCATCCGTTTTGTCACCAAAGCCCCATATACTACCCACCACTGCGACCTGTATGTTCTCGTTGGCTGGCCCTCACTACATATTTGTCGCCAAACCCACTGGCTCCAGGTCATCTATAAGCCCCTCCTTATCTCAGCTCACTGGTCATCATAGCAACACCCTCACGTAGCACACGCTCCAACAGGTATATTTCACTGGTCATCCCCAGTCAACACTTCCTTTGTCCGCCTTTCCTTCCAGTTCTCTGCTGCCAATGACTGGAACGAATTGCAAAAATCACTGAAGCTGGAATCTTATATCTCCCTCTCTAACTTTAAGCATCAGCTGTCAGCTTACCGATGTGTACCCTACCTGTACACAGCCAATCTGTAAATACCCAACTACCTCATCCCCATATTGTTATTTATCCTCTTGCTCTTTTGCAACCCGGTATCTCTACTTGCACATCATCATCTGCACATCTATCACTCCAGTGTTAATGCTAAATTGCCTTACCTCACTACTCTTCTACATTTGCACACTCTGTACATAGATTTTTCTATTGTGTTATTGACTGTATGTTTGTTTATGTGTAACTCTGTGTTGTTGTTTTTGTCGCACTGCTTTGCTTTATCTTGGCCAGGTCGCAGTTGTAAATGAGAACTTGTTCTCAACTGGTCAACCTGGTTAAATAAAGGTGAAAAAAAAAAAAGATAAATAAACTGGCATTGGTTATTTGGACCAACAGGATGGAGGATATGTAATGTCATTTTGTATTATCAGAGAACAATCTTTGCAAAATAAGGCACTTGATATGTTATTTACTTGAGGCATGAAATCATGTATAAAATAATTGGAATGTTAATGACATCTCCATGGGTTAGGGTTACCTCTTAAGGATTGGACCCTTTTTTCCCAAATTTTTGCCTAAAATGACTTAGGAGTCAAGGCATAATATAGATTTTGGCCACTAGTTGGCAGCAGTGTATGTGCAAGGTTTTAGACTGATTCAATGAGCCATTGCATTTCTGTTCAAAATGTTGTGTCAAGACTGCCCAAATGTGCCAAATTGGTTTATTAACAATTTTGTTTGTTTGTTTAAAAAAAAAAAGTACCCCCTTTTCTCCCCAATTTGTGGTATCCAATTGTTAGTAGTTACTATCTTGTCTCATCGCTACAACTCCCGTATGGGCTTGGGACAGACAAAGGTCAAAAGCTATGCATCTTAACACAGCGCGCATCCATCCCGGAAGCCAGCCTCACCAATGTGTCAGAGGAAACACTGTGCACCTGGCAACCTGGTTAGCATGTACTGCGCCCAGCCCACCACAGGAGTCACTAGTGTGTGATGAGACAAGGATATCCCTACCGGCCAAACCCTCCCTAACCCAGATGACACTAAGCCAATTGTAATATCTACTGTAAATTGGACAGTGCAATTAGATTAACAAGAATTTAAGCTTTCTGCCCATATCAGATATGTCTATGTCCTGGGAAATGTTCTTGTTGCTTTCAACCTCATGCTAATCACATTAGCCTACATTAGCTCAACTGTTCCGACGGGGACCCACTGATCCTGTAAATAATTGGTGTAATAAGACTAATAAAGCTTGAAAATGTGTGATACTGTGAGGAAAATGCTAAAAGATGTCCCAGTATATGTATTTAGTAAAATATTATCAGGGTGTCTGCTAAATTACTAAAATGTAAATGTAATGCTGGTAGAAATATGACAAAACGCTGAAAATAAGGTCAGGTTAAGATGGGCTCAGGAGATCATATACGTTTCCTTCTATGAGATAATATCAGTCATTTAACAGGACCTTTATCAATTATGAAGCCTTTATGTGCTTTATGTGCATAAATGCTTTAAAAAACTAAATGTAACGTTAGCCGATGAAGATTATCCCATAGAACAAAACGTATAACATTTTCTAAGCCTGTATTTACCAAATAACACATTTTCGGCAATAATAAAAATTGGCTCCGGCTCCCTTGGTCAGCCCCAGCCCTCTCTGGGTGAATTTAGTAGCACCCCCTGGTGGCCACAGGCAGGGGATGGGCCCTCTCTCTGGCTGCCCCCCCCCCCCCCCCCCCCCCCTCTTCCTGGTGAAGAGAGCAGGGTGCATGTAGTGGCGCCGCCTGGGGGTCGAGGGCAGGGGGTCAGCCGCCCTCGAAGGGGGACACCCCCACCCTCACTGGGGCGGCCCCAGCCCTCTCTGGCCCTCTCCCCCATCTCCCTGGTGCAGGGAGCTGGCTCGTTGTAGTGGCACCCCCTTTTGGCCGTGGGTGGGGGTCGGCACCCCTCTCCGGGTGTTGGCCCCCCTTTCCCTGGGTTGGCCTCATCCCTCTCTAGCTCTCTGTAGGGAGCTAGGTGGATGTAGTGGGTCCCCCTGGTGGCTCTGGGCGGGGGTCGCCCCCTCTCCCTGGTTCTGCCTCAGATTTCTGGCCCTCTCCCCTCATATCCCTGGTTCAGGAAGCTGGCTGGATGTACTGGTGCCCCCTGGTGGCCATGGGCGGAGGTAGGCACCCCTCTCTGGGGGTCGGGCCCCCCTCCCTGGGTCAGCCTCAGCCCTCTCCGGCCCTTCCCCCCATATCTCTGGGGAAGGGTGCTGGCTGGATTGGCCCCGGTGCCAGGGGGTGCCAGGGCTCAAGTGAGCTGGGCATCCTGAAGATGCAAGACACTAATAATAAATCAAATCAAAGCAGGTAGGCCTACGCCTACAGTTTCAGTAGCTGGTCTAGTCTGGCATGCTGTGTACTACACTTGATTAGGCCTACTTACCTTTTGTTGAAATGAAGGATTATTCAAAGTTCTCTCCAAAAGCAGTAGGCTATATATTCCCTAAACTCTTTGTTTTGCATGTATCTTAGGCTACCTGCTGATTTTGTGTCACTACCCTCAGGCCTCTACCCCGCCCCCATGAGCCCGGAGTCCCACTACCCCCAGCCTTTGTGCCCCCTCAGGCTCTTGTGCTGATGCCTGCCCTTCTCAGACCACTAGCCTGCCATCCAGGATTGGAATAACTGACTGAGATCGACTAGCTCCTCGACCACCAGAAAGTTAATCTGGCTGAAGTGGTTCTGGACTGGTGAGTGAATACTAACTACATTGTAAAGAACAGTGTCGGGCAGCAAGTGTTTGCTGTAGCAGAGGAGAATGACTGCTGCACTCTACAGTTCTGCGGCCCCGGCCTTACTTTTCACCCTTCACATCCAGGACAACCTGGGACAGGAAGCAATGACCCTGATACACCCTTTGAGGTGCGACTCCTGCTGCTTCCCCTGCTACCTGCAAGAGCTGGAGGTGCAGAATCCCTCTGGGAACCCCATAGGGTACGTGGTGCAGAACTGGCACCCTTTCTACACTAAACTCACCATGCAGATTGAGTCCCTGGATGAGAAAACGTGGTGGGGAAGATCAGTAAGAAATGGGTTGGATTGCTGCAGGAAGTTGTCAAGATGCAGATAACTTTGTAATCTCATTCCCTATGGAACTGGAAGTGAAGATGAAGGCTGTGTTGCTGGGAGCCTGCTTCCCCATCGACTTTATGAAAATAAATAACTTAAAATCCCAAATTAACTTTTACTCCCACACTTTCTACTCTTAATGGACTATGAGAACCCTTGGGTGTGAAATAAATCAATGAGAATATTGATGGGGGATTTACTGACAATTGTTTCCTATCCTCTCTGTAGTGTTTTTGTGCATACTGAAAGTGTTTTTTTACTGGACTCTATTTTTCTTATGTATAATTTATCATAGGTGCACCTTCTAGGTAGGCTACAGTAATACAATCGATTAATTAAAAGGAAATGTACAAAGCTGCAGACATTAGAATGCACATCATTTCAGTACCATGGACAGCGTGATGACAATAGCAGTGTTATACAATTTTTTTTAAACTTTGGGATTTTTTTATACCAAAGTTATTGCCAGACTTCTAAAACAAAGCCCTCAATAGAAACTGCCAATAGGTACACAACACTGTTACTTTGGAGGACATTTTCATTGAGCAAAAGAATTGTGCAATCAGGACCAAACTTCGTTATAGTCTTCCAGCGTGATTCATAAACCTTTCTATGTGCGTTATAAGGAGGCGATTAATTAACTAGAGTTTAGTAAACTGAGCAATACACATAAATAGTCACAGATTTATAACACATGATTGTTGAACAAGAAAGGTTGCTTCGGTAAAGTTACAAATTCTGTCAGGTACCAAATTCTCTACTCTGTGTGGTGCAAGGTGACATCTCAAAGATGTTGCAGAAGGGCCTGGGGAGAGGCCACTGCTAAGGCCCATAGGTAAGAGGGGTCTCAGGGTACATAGGCTCTGGATTCAAGGTTGATGTCCGCACTAAAGACTTTATTTGAAACTCATAATTAAAATAACACACTTTCAGTTAACAACTTACGATTTAGCAAACAAAGGACAACGGAACATAGTAACCCCGCTTTTCAGTGAATATATGCAGCAGGTAATATCCCAGATGATCTCTTTAACATTCTATTAACTTCAAATTTCAACATGCTTTACATTGAGCATCAATGTATGGAACATGGAAGTTGTCAATTCATACAGTTTTTGTTTAATTTTAATCCTGGTGTTGTTCAGTTGGCAGAAAATGTCACCTATAGGGATGGTAATGTGATCCGTCTCCTCTACATTTCTACACTCCCAGCATCACCGCCTTCACCTTCACTGTTTCATCCAGAGACTTCACATTAAAGTTTACATCTGACCAGCATTGACAGACAACACATGCACCCTGGATCTTAAGCTGGGGCTCTCTCCTCTTGTTCTGCACAGTGAGTTTGGGCAGGTAATGGTGTCACTCCTGCACCACATACCAGAGGGATTCTGCACCTCCAGCTCTCAAATTAAAGTTTGTTATAACTTACCTTATAGTTTATGACTCTACCATGCATAATGTTTTCACTTTCCAGGCTTGCAGTTGATGCAGCAGCCAAACATAGAGGCAAACAGTTCACTGCGCATGAGCGAAGGTGTGGTGTGAATTTCCACTACTGGTAAACCGACACCACAGTGGCGGCCAGTGCTATAAGCAAAATAATCAACTGCTTAGGGCCCACCTCTATGGCCAGGGGCACCCCACAAACCAAAAAGCTTGGGCCAGTGATAAAAGTAGGCCTATTGGTAAACTGGTACCAAATGGTGCTTAATAGTGCTTGGTTGGAATGAATCCCAGATAAATAAACCAGTCACTCCTAGATTATTTACTGTGTATATATTAATACTTTACCCACAAAATATAAAATGCTACCGCAACCAATAGAAATCTATCATCATAGAGTGATAATGTAATCTTTCATAAGTGGTACATCCTGTGTCCAACTTGCAATATACCCAACTGGCCAGCAGGAATCACTATTCGATATATTTTCAGTGATGTTGCATGCGTGCTGTAACCAGTCATCTAGCTAATCATATACAGTCAACGCAGCTGCTTTCTAGTGCGAGCTGCACCCATCAATACAGCTCCCTCCGATTCGAACGCACCAGTGTCAACCCACCGACACAAAGCAGAGGAAGAACACACACAAACGGTGAGTCATCCATCATTTCATGAATATGTTAGAATATCTCAAAATGATTCGATGCACCAATTTGAGCTAAACATTGAAAGCAGAATGGTTTAGCTAGATAGCTATAGATAGAAGTCTCTCAGAAATCCCAAAATATGTTCACAGGGATGTAGCAGCTAGCTAGCCTAGTTGATAGGCTACACCAGAATTAATGTGGGCAAAGAACAGAGGCTTGGGCTGCCAGCTAATCGTGCAAGTTTACTAAAGGCATACTGGTAGTTTCAAAATATCACTTTTCTCAATAAAGTCTTGTAGCCAGGGCTTTTCTGTGACAGACAGATTTAGAGGAAATTACTTTACAGTTATAGTTAACAATGGCCTGTAAAACATTATAATTCCCAATGTGACATCAGCTAGCTGGCTAGCTAGTATTAGTAGCTTTCTCGCTTTTTGTCCTCCCTGTCCATTGAGGGAATGGGGAACGATGACACCTCACTCGCTAGCGTGGTGGAGCGTGCCAACTATTTCAGCTGCATTTCATTGTTGTAACGAAAAGCCTTGATGTAAGTGGCAAAATGATGTGCCCATAGCATCCCTGCGGTGTTGGAAAAAAAGTGTAAACATCTGTAGCAACAAGGAAGCTTGGCTATAACCACGAAAGTGTATGACATTTTTCAGCTCAAAATTAAGCTGTTAAGGAGCGTCATGCAGGCATATTTTTTTGCTCACAGGATGCAAAATAGTGAGCTATATGTAACTATACCATTATTAAAAATCTATTTCCATCAATACATCTTCTTATTAATGATTTACAAATTCACTTTCTTTAAGGTTTTGCTATCTCCTGGAAAAGGGGTGATGGATGTGTTGTACTTGCCAGTATATTTTTTAAAACTGTGCATGTGGTGATAGCTGCCAAGACCTATTATGCAGGATATTCACATAGCTAGGTATTTCCATCATATTAGTTGTCAGATTGTCTGTTTCTCCTACAAGGAAGACAATTTGATAAATTGTTTATTTGTCTGTCTATTGTTCTCTTCCTGATCATTTATAGCTAGTCCTGAAAACACCTTGCTTCCTGTTTTTTGGGGAGCAAGAACCTGACCCCTTATTAATGAAGCTTGTTTAGATGTAGGGGTCTCCTGCTGCTGGGAACTCTGGGAACATCAGATAGAACTGGAACTTTGACACCAACGTTTCACCCAGTGACTACCAGAGTGGACTGTGTAGATTCTGACCCATTTTGAGCGCCCCATCCGTCACTGGAACAACAGTTAGGCTAAACAGTTATTTCACCTTCAAAATGTCTTCTATCACTCAGGTAGAGGAGGTAGGTATAAGCCTATTTGGGTGTTTGGCTTACATTGAATGTGATTTACACATATAAAATGGAGACTGAAATATAGCTTAGGCCTAGACTACATAATTTGGGTTTGAAGCCTTAGGCTGTTTGGGATTCCGTGCAATGCTACCCGATGTAGAGGGGTAGCTCCTCTGAGGCAGAAAAATAGTAATAAAACCCAGATTTTGGGAATGTCCTGCCTACTTTCTGCAGTATGTTGAGAGTGTCTCTTTGGCAAAAAGATCTTCCTTGATGTTTGAGCAAATGAAGCTCTAATGGAGGCTAGTGTAACAGTATAACTTTAGACTGTCCCCCTCGCCCATACCCGGGCGCGAACCAGGGACCCTCTGCACACATCAACATCAGTCACCCACGAAGCATCGTTACCCATTGCTCCACAAAAGCCACAGCCCTTGCAGAGCAAGGGGAACCACTACTTCAAGGTCTCAGATCAAGTGAGGTCACCGATTGAAACGCTATTTAAGCTAGCCGTTTCACATCCGTTACACTAGGAATGTTGTCTATTTTGCCAAGATCACTTAAACTGTTGTTTGGTTGTGATGTGTGTAATATTTTTTCCATGTTCACTTTATCGGCTAGTGTTTTGTGTGGCATGGTAATGGTCTGTTGCAAAGTGTTAAGGTGTGGGTTGCTCTATCTATAGTCCTACTCAAAAGGCTTAGAAAGATGTTTGGTTACGAGAAATAAAGATGGTGTTTATTAAATGCACAATTTTATTTTCTGCAACAAATTCCTCACTCGTCCTCTGCAATGGAAGTGATATATTGTGTGTGATCTAATTAAGCAATAAGGCACGAGGGGGTGTGGTATATGGCCAATATACCACGGCTAAGGGCTGTTCATAGGCACAGCTCTTAGCCATGGTATATCGGCCATATATCACAAACCCCAGAGGTGAGTTATTGCTATTATAAACTGGTTACCAATGTAATTAGAGCAGTAAAAATAAATGTTTTGTCATACCCGTGGTATACGGTTTGTTATACCACTGCCCAGTTTATAATTGTATTTATGAAACATAATGAGCTCTGTTTCTCATTCTGTCATGCCAGATGTGAAGGTCGACTGAAGGTGTTTTTTCTCTCGCACAGGGCATTTGAACTAGTGGCAGCTTAACCACTTTTTGGAGGTTACGAAAGACTGGACCCACCCCCCAAAAAAACTGGACCTCTGCCTCTGTATGGAAAAATCCCCCTTGCCTGAGAAAACAGGAGCCAAACCGGTAGGACCCACTGTGTTGAGCAACACAGCAGGCACACCACCATGTTCAGTCTGATCAAAAAGGAGAAGGATGGAGGGAAGAAAGAGAAGGATAAGAAGGACAAGAAGGAGAGGATGTCTGCGGCGGAGCTGCGCAGCCTGGAGGAGATGAGTATGAGGCGTGGCTTCTTCAACCTCAAGAGAGAGTCCAAGCGGGATTCCAAGAACAAGCTGGAGATCTCCAACCCCATCCCCATCAAGGTGGCCAGCAGCCACGAGCTCAGCCTCACTGACATCGAGTCAGACGGCCTGAGCAACCGCAGTAGCATGGTGCTGGACGCAGACGGCCTGAGCGCTGCCAGCTCCACCGATGACCTGAAGGGTGAGGGGGGCGGCTGTCTGGACAAGGACCGGGGCTCGGTGCGAGACCGCGTGGCCCACTTCGGCTCGATGGCCAAGCACAACTCCTCTCAGGTCATGAAGCGCTTCTCCTTCTCCCAGAGGAGCAAAGAGGAGAGCCCCTCGGAGACCTCCACGCTCTCGGGACAGAACTCAGCTGCTCCGTCCCCGCAGGTGGAGAACAAGGTGTTCGACCCGCAGAGTAAGCACAGCCTCCAGCAGCAGAAGCTGGGGGTGGGGGTCGGGGTGGGGGTCGGGCCAGCACCTTGGCCAGTGCCGGTCAAGATGGCTCGCATCCCTGAGGTGGTGGACAAGACCTTCCCTGCTGACCTGAGGCTCCCGGTTGTCATCCCTCCACAGTCTCCGGAGCCACGGGAGCTGGAGCTCCAGCGCCGCAACACGGGTGACTTCGGATTCTCCCTGCGCCGCACCACCATGTTGGACCGCGGAGCCGACGGAGGGGTCTACCGGAGGGTGGTGCACTTCGCAGAGCCCGGGGCCGGCACTAAGGACCTGGCCCTGGGGCTGGTGCCGGGAGACCGTCTGGTGGAGATCAACGGGGGAAACGTTGAGAACAAGACCAGGGACGAGATTGTGGAGATGATCCGTCAGTCTGGAGACACGGTGAGGCTGAAGGTGCAGCCCATCCTGGAGCTGAGTGAGCTGAGCCGCTGCTGGCTGAGGAACACAGACGGCCAGCGCCGAGAGGTCCAGGATGTAAGTTACCCCAAATCACTCCTCTACTTATCACCTAGATAGACATTCTATTCAGACCTACAACTTCTAGAGAGGCAACCCACGGGCTGGTTTGGCTCTTCTATACTGTAGGGTTGAATTAGACCCAACCCTCCCAACATATCACACTCGTTGGTGTGGGTGTGTGGAAAGTCAGTGTTTTTAAATGGTGGAGTGAGTCACCAATGCCAATGTTTTGTTTCATGTTTTAACATGATGGGTGTTGTAACTCTGGAACTGTTTTAACATGATGGGTGTTGTAACTCTGGAACTGTTTTAACATGATGGGTGTTGTAACTCTGGAACTGTTTTAACATGATGGGTGTTGTAACTCTGGAACTGTTTTAACATGATGGGTGTTGTAACTCTGGAACTGTTTTAACATGATGGGTGTTGTAACTCTGGAACTGTTTTAACATGATGGGTGTTGTAACTCTGGAACTGTTTTAACATGATGGGTGTTGTAACTCTGGAACTGTTTTAACATGATGGGTGTTGTAACTCTGGAACTGTTTTAACATGATGGGTGTTGTAACTCTGGAACTGTTTGATGGTGATCACTTTTGCTAACAAACAACCACATTTCCCTCCCACTTCCCACACAACTTGTTTACAGGTGGCCTAACCTATGGAGTGGCCCAGACACTTAAGTCTCTCATTGTTTCCACAGCGCACTTCAACCCATGTCCAGTTTGGTTTTTGTATGAACTAACAGAAAACTGTTAGAGTAAAAAAACAATTACAGAACATATATGTTCTGTTGGGAAACGTTAGTGACGAACTTACCACAGCTCTGACGGCTTGAAGCAGTTTTTATGAGACTCTTCTTGCCATGTTTCTTCCTCTCCTTATATATCTTCTGTAATGTTTAGGTTTCAGCCATGCTTTCTTGTGGGTGTCTGGGCTTGATGTAGATATGTCACCTTGATGTGTGCAGCCCAGCCACAGATGTTGAAGGGCAACATGGAGTGGTGGATGGAGTCGACTTCTGGCCGGACCACCCGGTTGATATCAGGTCGCAATTGTAAATGAGAACTTGTTCTCAACTTGCCTACCTGGTTAAATAAAGGTAAAATAAATAAAAAAATATCAAATGGAAGCTGTTGTGGCTAATCTTGTATTTTATGCTCTGCTTGTTGGTTTTATCAGATAAGAAGAGCGTTCTGCCCGGGCTTCAGCTTCTGTGAGGGTAGATACGTAAGCAAGTGTGTGTACGTGTGTGTTCTTCAAACACTATGTCTGCATGCTGATGTAAGTAGAAAGTGTGTCTGTGTGAACAGGCTACTGTTCGGGAACTGCTGTCCAGTTCAGAGTTCAGACAGAGGAAGTGTTGTCGAGGCAAACAACTCCAGCTGTGTGTGTGTGTGTGTGGGGTGGGGGGTTGGATAAGACTTCTTTAATCACATTAGGGTTAGAGAAGATGGGCCACACCTTCTTCATGCTAACTTGCAACAGTCGGAATTTAAATCTGTTTGTGATGATATCCATTTATTACACTGCTATAAAAAGTGTTTGTGTGTGTGTGTTCACCGTGTCCTGTAATCACTCAAGAACAGCAGACAATGTATCATGTTTGTTCAGTCATCTGCAAATAGTTATACTGCTGCATAAGTTATGTATCAATATATATATATATTTTTATCTTTTGAAAATCATATTCCTATCCAAGAATTTTCCAACAGCTAGACCTAACCACAGTGCTCTGAGCCAAGTCCTTGTTTGTAATCTTGTGGACTGGATGTTTGTGATGTTGGTTAGTAAGATGGTTATGTTACTGTTCCAGTGTAATAGTGGATTGTTGTGCAGCGGTGAAAAGGGTGTGTTTTGGATTGTGTGTGTGTGTGTGTGTGCAATTATGCGTGTGTCTGTATACTTGCAAGTGTGTGTGTGTAGTGTGGTAGGCCTTGTCCCTGATTAGGTGGCAGACAGTGGTCTGATTGCGGTCAGGGTCAGGGAATGTTATGATACTTGAAGGATACTCTGTGCCTAAAAACTAGGTTTACAAAATGGTCACACATACACTACCAATTCATGACCATGTTTGTTGTCACTCAACACCTCTTTATTTTTGTATCTGACCTTCAGCCCAGAATAATTGGCTCTTTGAAGCTTAAGGGCATCAAATGGGTCAGTCTTAATGCATAGGTGAAAATGCCTACACTCTTAGAAAAAAGGGTTCTAAAAAAGTTATTCGGTTGTCCCCATTGGAGAACCCTTAGTTGTTCTTTAGTCTAGTCTGTGAAAGGACATGGAATAGCAAGGCACAAGCTTGTCTTAGCACACTTGTCTAAACTACGCAGAGAAGAAATGGCCGGCTACTGAGAAATTTGGAGAGACTTGAAAAACACAGGGGAAATTATCCGTTCCCCCAAAATATGCTTTTCTCACAAATGGGTGACATGGTAGCACCGCAGAACCCCTCCCACTCCCCCACCCCTCCTTTCTGCCTCACTCCGGAATTTTCGGCATTGTTCTATTTTGGAATTTACCAATAAACAAAGAAGGACTTTGCTGTGCTGTTCAGTTTGAGGCCAGCCTCCCCCTTTTGTACTTTTCCTGGCTCTGCGCCTCCCTCCCTGTGTAGTGTGTAGGCTAACCCACTGCTGTCTCCCAGAGCAGAAACAGGGAGAGTAGATTAGAATCAGATCCCAGGCTCTGACTGACTTCCACTGCTGTGAGAGGGTTAGAGTCTCAATCTGACAGATCATGATGATGCAGTCAACACCCTGAGAAGTGTGCTTTGGAGTAGGTCTGGGAATGGCCATGGACCTCACAATACGATATTAGCAAGATACTTAGGTGCCGATACGATTTGTACTGCTTTTTAGTTTTGTTTATTTGATCATTTAAAACAAGGTGCACATGATTAAGGATCAAGGATAAACACAAAGTTTACAACTTTCATGATAGCGTTTGGCAAGTTTGGCATACAGTGCATTGTGAAAGTATTCAGACACTTTCACTTTTTCAACATTTTGTTACATTACAGCCTTATTATAAAATCGATTAAATATTTTTTTCCCCTCATCAATCTACACACAATACACCATAATGACAAATCAAAAACAGTTTTTTTGACATTTTTGCAAAGAAGGCCAGCATCCCAGAGTCGCCTCTTCACTGTTGACATTGAGACTGGTACTATTTAATGAAGACGGGTACTATTGAGACGGGTACTATTTAATGAGGCTGCCAGTTGAGGACTTGTGAGGCGTTTGTTTCTCAAACTAGACACTCTAATGTACTTGTCCTCTTGCTCAGTTGTGCACCGGGGCCTCCCAATCCTTTTTCTATTCTGGTTAGAGACAGTTTGCGCTGTTCTGTGAAGGGAGTAGTACATAGCGTTGTATGAAATCTTCCGTTTCTTGGCAATTTCTCGCATGGAATAGCCTTCATTTCTCAGAACAAGAATAGACTGACGAGTTTCAGAAGAAAGGTCTTTGTTTCTGGCCATTTTGAGCCTGTTTTATTTATTTTATTTCACCTTTATTTAACCAGGTAGGCTAGTTGAGAACAAGTTCTCATTTGCAACTGCGACCTGGCCAAGATAAAGCATAGCAGTGTGAGCAGACAACACAGAGTTACACATGGAGTAAACAATTAACAAGTCAATAACACAGTAGAAAACAAAGGGGGAGTCTATATACAATGTGTGCAAAAGGCATGAGGAGGTAGGCGAATAATTACAATTTTGCAGATTAACACTGGAGTGATAAATGATCAGATGGTCATGTACAGGTAGAGATATTGGTGTGCAAAAGAGCAGAAAAGTAAATAAATAAAAACAGTATGGGGATGAGGTAGGTGAAAATGGGTGGGCTATTTACCAATAGACTATGTACAACTGCAGCGATCGGACCCACAAATGCTGATGCTCCAGATACTCAACTAGTCTAAAGAAGGCCAGTTTTATTGCTTCTTTAATCAGAATGACAGTTTTCAGCTGTGCTAACATAATTGCAAAAGGGTTTTCTAATGATAAATTAGCATTTAAAATGATAAACTTAGATTAGCTAACACAATGTGCCATTGGAACACAGGAGTGATGGTTGCTGATAATGGGCCTCTGTATCACGATGTAGATATTCCATAAACAATCTGCCGTTTCCTGCTACAATAGTCATTTACGACATTAACAATGTCTACACTGTATTTCTGATAAATTTTATGTTATTTTAATGGACAAAAAATGTGCTTTTCTTTCAAAAACAAGGACATTTCTAAGTGACCCCAAGCCTTTGAACGGTAGTATATAATTTGTAGATATCGATACTTGGGAATCCCCCAATCCCTTGTTGGAGCTGTTAAGACAAAATTAATTTAGTGAATTCTTAGTTTTCTGCAATCAACCCTGCTCCGTTCCTGTCCCACATCCCTGCCAGCACTCTCCCTCTCCTCTCTCGTCTTTCAGCTGATGCCCACTCACAATACTGAGTCTTTGTTATCGCTTGTCATGTAGCTCTATCACGTAGCGAGCAGTCCTGTCCCCTAAGGGGGGTAGGGAAGCCAATTTGGAGCTTTTTGTTTGTGTCCCTCAATTGGCTGAGATTCAAGGGCCCTTGTGACACAAAGTCCTAATGAAAGGCTAATCTGCCCCAGCAAGCCGTGTTCTGGCCACATGTTGTTCTCTGGAGTTTTTAGGAGACGGAGAGTGACTCTGGGACTGTGGGCCCTCCCTCCCTGGGCCCTGGAGTTGGTTTCTTCGGATAAGCCCCTTTGAGTCACAGTGTGGATAAGATAGTTAAAAAACGAAGTGGCCGAGTGTTCTGTTTCCATTACGCAAACAGGAAATGAGGGTTTATTGAGGTGTGTGTGCGTGGGTGCGTTTTTGTGTGCGTCCCTTACTGATTTATATGTTCCTTATATGTTCCAGTCTCACTAAGCAGCAGGCCAGCTCTCCATCCCTTTGTCTTCTAAAACAGACATCAACAGCTTGTCCGTTCAAGTGAAGGAGAAGCAACAGAACGGTAATTTCTCAGTTCAACAAAGGCTGTAATGGAGGCACACTTCACAGGGACACAAGCAGCTGCTCTACTCTCGTCTCCAGATTTATAAGCACTCTGAAACGGCTTTCCAGACCCATGGTAATTAGACATTCAATGCAGAGTCTGTTTCATAAACAACTAAAAGTTAATGAAGAAATATCCAGTGTGCAGGGCAGACACCTTAGCCGTGTGGATGAAAGACTGTTGTCAAGCCTAGAGTAGGGAACATGGGCTTGTACCACAGCTGTCCCAAGTACTGTAGGGACACAATATGGACATATGCGCAATATTTCATTAGTTGAAAGTCACAGAGAGAAATAAGTCATTCCAGTACTTGTGCTGTTTAGGAAGTGTACTGTAACTGTATAGAAAAATGTCCCCTAGAGGCTACTGTGACCCTTACAGTATGACCCTCTATCCTCCATCCTCTTGGAGCCAAGTAGCTCTTGGAACAGGGGGGTCGGCCGGGCGCTAGGGTTGAGTAGGGGCTGAGTGTGTGGGTGTTTTTCTATTTTTAAAGTTTCCCAACATTTTTTACGTCCAACTTTCCTTGGCAGAGAATGACATGTTGAAATTCTCCTCTTCCATAGCTCAGGAATGTGAGGAGGTCAGCAGGCTGGCGGGGAGTATGCTCTGACACACACACACACACACACACACACAGATGGTGATTTACCAGTGCCCCAGACAGACAGGAAGCTCCCAGTCAGTGGCTCATGTAGACAGGATATCCTGCAAGGAGCACCAAGATGGGGAGAAGGGATAAAGCATTGCGGTTCACAGGAACAAACAAGATACTTAGGTCTATTTTGGCCCTGGATAAGGCTGAGGAGGGTCCACCCAGACAATGGGCTCATGTGTAAATGCATATGATTTAATTCTCAACCTAGGCAAAATACAGCAGGTTGATTAACTTGTTTGAGGCTGCCAGTTTGTAGGACTTTTAGAAACCGGATTCCTCCTCCTATGATTGACAGCTCTTGGCATCAGCTGCCCATTTCTCTAAAACAGGCCTTTTTGCTCTCCCTGAGCTTCTTTCAGAGCTTAACCCAAGTCATCCTGAATTTACTGTACCTGGATCCATGTCAAACCTGAGCAATAACAAACGCCACGCCATGCCATGCCACGCCAGCATCCTGACATGTAGCCTACATCTGCTCCTGCTCCTCTCTCTCCTGTCTTCTCAGCAGATACCTCTGAAAACTCTACACACGCAAAAAACCCTCAGCAATCCCAACCAAGCCCAGCTGGGGTCATTTCAGTCCACGGTCCAATCCCAACCAAGCCCAGCTGGGGTCATTTCAGTCCACGGTCCAACCCCAACCAAGCCCAGCTGGGTTCATTTCAGTCCATGGTCCAATCCCAACCAAGCCCAGCTGGGGTAATTTCAGTCCACGGTCCAATCCCAACCAAGCCCAGCTGGGTTCATTTCAGTCCACGGTCCAACCCCAACCAAGCCCAGCTGGGGTCATTTCAGTCCACAGTCCAACCCCAACCAAGCCCAGCTGGGTTCATTTCAGTCCACGGTCCAACCCCAACCAAGCCCATCTGGGTTCATTTCAGTCCACGGTCCAACCCCAACCAAGCCCAGCTGGGGTCATTTCAGTCCACAGTCCAACCCCAACCAAGCCCAGCTGGGTTCATTTCAGTCCATGGTCCAATCCCAACCAAGCCCAGCTGGGGTCATTTCAGTCCACGGTCCAATCCCAACCAAGCCCAGCTGGGGTCATTTCAGTCCACAGTCCAACCAAGCCCAGCTGGGTTCATTTCAGTCCACGGTCCAACCCCAACCAAGCCCAGCTGGGGTCATTTCAGTCCACGGTCCAACCCCAACCAAGCCCAGCTGGGGTCATTTCAGTCCACAGTCCAACCCCAACCAAGCCCAGCTGGGTTCATTTCAGTCCACGGTTCAACCCCAACCAAGCCCAGCTGGGGTCATTTCAGTCCACGGTCCAACCCCAACCAAGCCCAGCTGGGTTCATTTCAGTCCATGGTCCAATCCCAACCAAGCCCAGCTGGGGTCATTTCAGTCCACGGTCCAATCCCAACCAAGCCCAGCTGGGGTCATTTCAGTCCACGGTCCAATCCCAACCAAGCCCAGCTGGGGTCATTTCAGTCCACAGTCCACAGTCCAACCAAGCCCAGCTGGGTTCATTTCAGTCCACGGTCCAACCCCAACCAAGCCCAGCTGGGGTCATTTCAGTCCACAGTCCAACCCCAACCAAGCCCAGCTGGGTTCATTCCAGTCCACGGTCCAACCCCAACCAAGCCCAGCTGGGTTCATTTCAGTCCACGGTCCAACCCCAACCAAGCCCAGCTGGGTTCATTTCAGTCCACGGTCCAACCCCAACCAAGCCCAGCTGGGGTCATTTCAGTCCACGGTCCAACCCCAACCAAGCCCAGCTGGGTTCATTTCAGTCCACGGTCCAACCCCAACCAAGCCCAGCTGGGGTCATTTCAGTCCACAGTCCAACCCCAACCAAGCCCAGCTGGGTTCATTTCAGTCCACGGTCCAACCCCAACCAAGCCCATCTGGGTTCATTTCAGTCCACAGTCCAACCAAGCCCAGCTGGGTTCATTTCAGTCCACGGTCCAACCCCAACCAAGCCCAGCTGGGGTCATTTCAGTCCACGGTCCAACCCCAACCAAGCCCAGCTGGGGTCATTTCAGTCCACAGTCCAACCCCAACCAAGCCCAGCTGGGTTCATTTCAGTCCACGGTTCAACCCCAACCAAGCCCAGCTGGGGTCATTTCAGTCCACGGTCCAACCCCAACCAAGCCCAGCTGGGTTCATTTCAGTCCATGGTCCAATCCCAACCAAGCCCAGCTGGGGTAATTTCAGTCCACGGTCCAATCCCAACCAAGCCCAGCTGGGGTCATTTCAGTCCACGGTCCAATCCCAACCAAGCCCAGCTGGGGTCATTTCAGTCCACAGTCCACAGTCCAACCAAGCCCAGCTGGGTTCATTTCAGTCCACGGTCCAACCCCAACCAAGCCCAGCTGGGGTCATTTCAGTCCACAGTCCAACCCCAACCAAGCCCAGCTGGGTTCATTCCAGTCCACGGTCCAACCCCAACCAAGCCCAGCTGGGTTCATTTCAGTCCACGGTCCAACCCCAACCAAGCCCAGCTGGGTTCATTTCAGTCCACGGTCCAACCCCAACCAAGCCCAGCTGGGGTCATTTCAGTCCACGGTCCAACCCCAACCAAGCCCAGCTGGGTTCATTTCAGTCCACGGTCCAACCCCAACCAAGCCCAGCTGGGGTCATTTCAGTCCATGGTCCAAAGTGGATAAGGGATCCAACATTTTTTCCCCCCGTATGTTATTAAATGTATTAGTCAATTGTTTATGTCTGGGTTTTATGATGCACATTAGTTTAATAGCTTCATGGCTGCCGTTTCCTCTCCTCCTCTCCAGTCCTTGTAGATGTGTTGTGACTGTAGAGCAACGTTGTGAGTCAGTATGTGGATGAGGCCCAGTGCCTTTTTAATAGGCCTCTCTGGACTCGGTATAATATTCCCTGTGAGAAGAGTTGTTCTGTGACCTGTCTGGGTGGGCCCCAGGCTAGCTGGCTAGTTCTCCACAGTGGAGGTAGGAGACTGCTGAGGAGAGGATACACACTACCTTGTAAAGATGCAGCATGGCCTGTTACTGCAGCGGTGCCCATGGAGAGGTTGTCTAGGACTGGGGCTAGTCTCTCCACCCACAGCTGTGTACCAGATGTGGGCAACACACACAAACATACACACATGTGTATACACACTCATGCACGCAATACAAACATACATATACACACACACTGGCTTAATCTACAGTGCATTCGGAAAGTATTCAGACCCCTTGACAAAAACATAAAAACATTTTTATAAATGTATAAAAAACATAAATAGCTTATTTCCATGCGTATTCAGACCCTTTGCTATGAGACTTACAATTCAGCTCCGGTGCATCCTGTTTCCATTGATCATCCTTGAGATGTTTCTACAACATGATTGGAGTTCACCTGTGGTAAATTTAATTGATTGGACATGATTTTTAAAGGCACACACCTGTCTAGGTTCCCACAGTTGACAGTGCATGTCACAGCAAAACCCACCTGTGTCCTTTGACACTTTATAAACTAATGACCTGCAGTGTTTGTCATTCTACCCTGATGAAGACAGCTTGTCTGTTGAAACATTGGACATTGTGAGGCTCTCCTTTTCTTTTTCAAGTGTTCTTCTCCGCTAGCCAGCACCTCGCCTAAACAGGTGTGCGTTCCTTTCGCCTCCAGAGCAGAAACCAAGCCATTCGGTCGAAGGATTGTGTCGAGGCACAGATCTGGGGAAGGGTACCAAAACATTTCTGCAGCATTGAAGGTCCCCAAGAACACAGAGGCATCATTCTTAAATGGAAGAAGTTTGGAACCACAAAGACTCTTCCTAGAGCTGGCTGCCCAGCCAAACTGAGCAATCGGGGGAGAAGGCAGCACTCCACCAATCAGGCCTTTACAGTAGAGTGACCAGACGGAAGCCACTTCTCAGTAAAAAGCGCATGAAAGCCCGCTTGGAGATGCCAAAAGTCAGCTAAAGACTCTGAGATCATAAAAAAGCAGATTATCTGGTCTGGTGAAACCAAGATTGAACTATTTGGCCTGAAAGCCAAGCGTCACGTCGGGAGGAAACCTAGCACCATCCCTACGGTGAAGCATGGTGGTGGCAGCATCATGCTGTGGGGAGGTTTTTCAGGGGCAGGGACTGGGAGACTAGTCAGGATTGAGGGAAAGATGAACAGAGTAAAGTACAGAGAGATATTTGATGGAAACCTGCTCCAGAGCACTCAGGACCTCAGGCTATGGATCACCTTCCAACAGGACAATGACTCTAAGCACACAGCCAAGACAGCGCAGGAGTTGCTTCGGGACATATCTCTGAATGTCATTGAGTGGCCCAGCCAGAGCCCAGACTTGAACCTGATCGAACATATCTGGAGAGACCTGAAAATACCTCTGCAGTGACTCTCCCCATCCAACCTGACAGAGCTTGAGAGGATCTGCAGAGAAGAATGGGAGAAACTGGGAGAAAGACTCAAGGCTGTAATCGCTTCCAAAAGTGCTAAAACAAAGTTTTTATTATTTAACTAGGCAAGTCAGTTAAGAACAAATTCTTATTTTCAATGACGGCCTGTTCAAGGGCAGAACGACAGATTTGTACCTTGTCAGCTCAGGGATTTGAACTTGCAACCTTCCGGTTACTAGTCCAATGCTCTAACCACTAGGCTACCCTGCCGCCCCAGGGTAGTACTGATTAAAGGGTCTGAATACTTATGTCATTTTTTTTTCTTTTTTCTGTTTATTTTATTTGATCAATTTGCAAACATTTCTAAAAACCTGTTTTTGCAATGTCGTTATGTGGTATTATGTGTAGACTGATGTGGGGAAAAACACATTTAATCAATTTTAGAATAAGGCTGTAACATAACAACATGTGGAAGAAGTCATACTTTCCGAATGCGCTCTATGCTGAATACACCTAGAATGGTTATGGGTAATCCCTGGAGAGTCTACAGTCCCCTTTGTTGTCTTCTTCTCTGTTGTCCTGGAGAGGCCTTGTTGTTCACAGCCCTATATCCCCAGCCTGAAACAGAACAGCAGAGCATCTCCTCTGTTGTCCTGGAGAGGCCTTGTTGTTCACAGCCCTATATCCCCAGCCTGAAACAGAACAGCAGAGCATCTCCTCTGTTGTCCTGGAGAGGCCTTGTTGTTCACAGCCCTATATCCCCAGCCTGAAACAGAAGAGCAGAGCATCTCCTCTGTTGTCCTGGAGAGGCCTTGTTGTTCACAGCCCTATATCCCCAGCCTGAAACAGAACAGCAGAGCATCTCCTCTGTTGTCCTGGAGAGGCCTTGTTGTTCACAGCCCTATATCCCCAGCCTGAAACAGAACAGCAGAGCATCTCCTCTGTTGTCCTGGAGAGGCCTTGTTGTTCACAGCCCTATATCCCCAGCCTGAAACAGAAGAGCAGAGCATCTCCTCTGTTGTCCTGGAGAGGCCTTGTTGTTCACAGCCCTATATCCCCAGCCTGAAACAGAACAGCAGAGCATCTCCTCTGTTGTCCTGGAGAGGCCTTGTTGTTCACAGCCCTATATCCCCAGCCTGAAACAGAACAGCAGAGCATCTCCTCTGTTGTCCTGGAGAGGCCTTGTTGTTCACAGCCCTATATCCCCAGCCTGAAACAGAACAGCAGAGCATCTCCTCTGTTGTCCTGGAGAGGCCTTGTTGTTCACAGCCCTATATCCCCAGCCTGAAACAGAACAGCAGAGCATCTCCTCTGTTGTCCTGGAGAGGCCTTGTTGTTCACAGCCCTAGATCCCCAGCCTGAAACAGAACAGCAGAGCATCTCCTCTGTTGTCCTGGAGAGGCCTTGTTGTTCACAGCCCTAGATCCCCAGCCTGAAACAGGACAGCAGAGCAGAGTAGAGCATCTCTGCCATAGGAACAAAACAAAAGCACCTCACTACAGTAACAACTCACTGCCACAAACACTCCACTGACTAACTAGTGTGTCCCACTCCCACTACCAGCCCAACCAGCTCTTCTCTAGCCACGCTGCTGTTTGTGTGCTGTTTGTTGTCAGTGTGAAGTCAGCCGAGCAGAGACGGCTTTGCTTGGGAGCGGCCTGGTGTGTTTCTGTGTACTAAACACAGCTCTGGAGGACTGGCCTGCCATGCCACTGACCCGCAACACAAAGCCTTCTGGGAACTTTCTGCCACATTCCACCACGGCCAGTCGGCCATGCTGTGTTGCTCTGCTCTGAGGCTGAGGAACAATACCAGCAATGGTTATTATTTTGTGATTGGGCCCAAAGTTTTTTGTGGAGGGAGGGAGGAGTACAGTGGAGAGAGGGAAGAGTATAGTGGGGAGCTTGTTTAGAAGAAACTGTTGTCTAGTGTTTAACTTCACTAGAGAACAATATGCTCCGAAAGGCCATAGTGATCAATGAGAGAATGCTGAGTGGGTTGCAAAACGTAACAGTTAATGGGTACAGTGCAGATATATCTTCACCTTGCAGGGATATGTACTTATTTTTCAGTCCCATCATGCAGGCTGCAGGCCTGCAGTCCCACCCCTAATGTACTACAGCCTTGTTTCAGGTTTCGTTTTGATGTTGTCTTCATTGTCACCTCTGGTGGATTCTGTGTAGAAGGAACAACCTAAGCTTCTTTAATTAACCTCTATGGGATCGGTGTCCCTATACAGGGGCGGTTGTTGCTAACGTGCGCTAATGTGACTAGAATGACGTAAGTAATATCCAGGACATAGACATGTCTATGTGCAGAAAGCTTAAATTCTTGTTAATCTAACTGCACTGTCCAATTTACAGTAGCTATTACATTGAAAAAAATACAATGCTATTGTTTGAAGGGAGTACACAACAACAACTTTTATCACAGCACTTGGTTTGAAACATTCATCTCTGAAGGTAGATAATGTACTTACATTCAGTAATCTACCTCTGATTTGTCATCCTGAGGAACCCAGAGATAAAATGTAGCATAGTTTTGTTTGATCAAATCAATTTTTATATTCAAATGTAGGAACTGGGTTCTAAAGTTTGAACCCCTGCTGTATCTGGAAGGGTCTAAGGCACTGCATCGCAGGGGTTTGATCCCAGGCTGTGTCACAGCTGGCTGAGACTGTGAGACCCATGAGGCGGTGCGCAATTGGCCCAGCGTCGTCCAGGTTTGACAGGCTGAGATATCCTTGTCCCATCGCGTTCTAGTGACTCCTGTGCCGGGCTGGGCGCATGCATGCTGACACGGTCGCCAGGTGTATGGTGTTTCGGCTGTTTCGGAGGATGCACGGCTTTCGACCTTTGCCTCGTCTGAGTCCGAATGAGAGTTGCAGCGATGGGACAAGACTGTAACTACATTTGTTTTAATGCCTTGTGGGCCGGATTGAAGTGCCCAGCGGGCTATGCTTTGCCCCCTCTTGAGTTAACCCCTCAAACACTCGCTAGCTCACTGGCTGTTAGAATTCACAGATTTCTACACAATACAGTAGATCTTCTTCATCAAATTGAAACACTCACTCTGTCTCTACAAAGGCTGAGGTGATTTGGCTCCATTTGGCTTTATCTTGGTGCACTCCGTGAGTTTCTCTGTTTACTTGAATATTACAGTTCAGTGGCGGGCTGGCAGCAATCTGTGATAAATCAGTAGCGCTAGTGTTCTCTTCTCTCCTCTCCTCTCGTTCGTTATCATCCATTTCAGAGCCTCACTGTCTGTCTGTCTGTCTGTCTGTCTGTCTGTCTGTCTGTCTGTCTGTCTGTCTGTCTGTCTGTCTGTCTGTCTGTCTTGTTTTTTTCTTTCCATCCCGTTCCATCCCTGTTCCATCCCCTTTCCTTCCCAGACCCTTTCCACCCTGTTTCCACCCTGTTTCTTTCCCCATTCCTCCTCCTTTCCTCCTTTCCTTCGCTTCACCCCTAGTTGTCCTTTCCTTCTTTCTCCCTCACCCTGCAACCTCTCTCTTTCTCTCCCTCTCCTTGTGTTCTTGGGCTCTTCTTCTCAATCTACAGTAGCTTTCTGTTTCTCCCCCTTTCCCTCTTCCAAACCCCTCCCTCTACACTCCTCCCTCCCTCTCTCTGTCTGCCCCATTCCTCTCTTTCTGGTATTTCCGGTTGGCTTGGCATCAGTTCTAAACTGTCTGGAAGCCATTTTGGTACATTTTGAATATTTAATATGTACTGTGAAAAACAACAACCTCATTCAGACCTAGAGGAACCCCCGTAAAATAGTAGAGAAGAGCGCTCTGTAGTGTGGAGAGGTGCCCTAAAGCATGGGGCTGTGTGTGCCCTCGGGTCACCACCTCTGTAGTGTGGAGAGGTGCCCTAAAGCATGGGGCTGTGTGTGCCCTCGGGTCACCACCTCTGTAGTGTGGAGAGGTGCCCTAAAGCATGGGGCTGTGTGTGCCCTCGGGTCACCACCTATGTAGTGTGGAGAGGTGCCCTAAAGCATGGGGCTGTGTGTGCCCTCGGGTCACCACCTCTGTAGTGTTTAGAGGTGCCCTAAAGCATGGGGCTGTGTGTGCCCTCGGGTCACCACCTCTGTAGTGTTTAGAGGTGCCCTAAAGCATGGGGCTGTGTGTGCCCTCAGGTCACCGCCTCTGTAGTGTGGAGAGGTGCCCTAAAGCATGGGGCTGTGTGTGCCCTCGGTTCACCGCCTCTGTAGTGTGGAGAGGTGCCCTAAAGCATGGGGCTGTGTGTGCCCTCGGTTCACTGCCTTTGTAGGGTGGAGAGGTGCACTAAAGCATGAGTCTGTGTGTGCCCTCGGTTCACTGCCTTTGTAGGGTGGAGAGGTGCCCTAAAGCATGGGGCTGTGTGTGCCCTCGGTTCACTGCCTTTGTAGGGTGGAGAGGTGCCCTAAAGCATGGGGCTGTGTGTGCCCTCGGTTCACTGCCTTTGTAGGGTGGAGAGGTGCACTAAAGCATGGGGCTGTGTGTGCCCTCGGTTCACTGCCTTTGTAGGGTGGAGAGGTGCACTAAAGCATGAGTCTGTGTGTGCCCTCGGTTCACTGCCTTTGTAGGGTGGAGAGGTGCACTAAAGCATGAGTCTGTGTGTGCCCTCGGTTCACTGCCTTTGTAGGGTGGAGAGGTGCCCTAAAGCATGGGGCTGTGTGTGCCCTCGGGTCACCACCTATGTAGTGTGGAGAGGTGCCCTAAAGCATGGGGCTGTGTGTGCCCTCGGGTCACCACCTCTGTAGTGTTTAGAGGTGCCCTAAAGCATGGGGCTGTGTGTGCCCTCGGGTCACCACCTCTGTAGTGTTTAGAGGTGCCCTAAAGCATGGGGCTGTGTGTGCCCTCAGGTCACCGCCTCTGTAGTGTGGAGAGGTGCCCTAAAGCATGGGGCTGTGTGTGCCCTCGGTTCACCGCCTCTGTAGTGTGGAGAGGTGCCCTAAAGCATGGGGCTGTGTGTGCCCTCGGTTCACTGCCTTTGTAGGGTGGAGAGGTGCACTAAAGCATGAGTCTGTGTGTGCCCTCGGTTCACTGCCTTTGTAGGGTGGAGAGGTGCCCTAAAGCATGGGGCTGTGTGTGCCCTCGGTTCACTGCCTTTGTAGGGTGGAGAGGTGCCCTAAAGCATGGGGCTGTGTGTGCCCTCGGTTCACTGCCTTTGTAGGGTGGAGAGGTGCACTAAAGCATGGGGCTGTGTGTGCCCTCGGTTCACTGCCTTTGTAGGGTGGAGAGGTGCACTAAAGCATGAGTCTGTGTGTGCCCTCGGTTCACTGCCTTTGTAGGGTGGAGAGGTGCACTAAAAGCATGAGTCTGTGTGTGCCCTCGGTTCCCTGGCTTGCTTTGAAATAGATTACAACGACAGAATCGATGCATACCGTCCACAGGGCCTTGCTGGTGTTTGGGTGCCTGTGTGTTTGTCACAGTCTTTACGTGTTCGTGTTGGTATGCTTTAGCACACATTAGACACGCACACACACACACACACACACACACACACACACACACACACACACACACACACACACACACACACACACACACACACACACACACACACCTCATTACAGTGTACCCGTGCTGCTGACATGTTATTTGACTCCGTTCAGGAAGCAATCCTGATTTAATTGGCTCCCGTTTTATCTAAACCTTCTCAACATTTTGGATCTCAAACCCCCCCCCCCCCACCCCTTTCCCTACACCCACCTAAACACTGACTGAGCTCCAATAACAACCCATAGTTGGAAAGTGACTGTCTTGTGTTTTTCATTCCACTTAAAAAGAGACTTATGCCACAGTACTGACTGGTTGACTGGATGATAACAAATCCAGAAATCTGACTTGGTATTTTCCCCTTCTTTTCTCCCTGGAGGTAGAGAGACCTTCAGTATATCCTGCCTGCAGTATTTTCCCCTTGGTGCCAGCGTGAGTTGTTGACAGGGCTGCTGTGAGCTCTGAGTCTGTGTGAAGGACATGATATGAGCTCAGTCCTCTTTGCCTCATTGCTCCCATCATGCTTAGTACTTAGAGAGTGCCTCCCACCGAGCTCGAGGTCATGAACTTGTATGGCGCTCTGGTTAATTTGGCACCGAGCTCAAGTTAAGTCTTAATACCATTATTCTGAAGTGTGTTGTAACACCAGTCCTCATTAGTAGGAAAGATCCTATAGCCAGCTATATCAGTATGCTAACTACACTATCAAAATATGGCCTTTAGGTTTAATTCAGAGATTGTGTTATGAACCCCCTACAACCTCCCTCCCCATACAACACCTCCCTGGCTCTGAAAGTGTAATCCTACTCGTGATATCACAGCTTGCCTTCTGGCACCGTTCCTGAATGGTGGGGACGTATCAGAAATGGGTCACCTTACAACTTCACGCTTACAAATGAATCTCCCCGGTTTTACTGCTATTAAACCTTTGGGAAAGTGTGTGTGTGTGTTAATACAGCTGCATGGGGTGTGTTGGGCCCAAGCGTGCATAGGAGGAAGCAATAGAGATTGGACAGGAAAGCCTGCCACAGGAACTGGCAGCCAGATTGATTCATGGTTCAAGGGCTGTGCAGTACAGTACTGTACCTCCTTGGGTCAGTGTCTGTGTAGTGTGTGTTGTAAACTGGACTGTACTGTACTCTTCCTGCTCCATTGACTAGTTATCTGGTCCCAGAACCATAACGGAACTTGTAAAGTGACGGTCTGATTGGTCTAACACGGCTTTCCTTCATAGCCTCTGAATAGGTGATGATTGGTGACGGCAACATATTTGCACACAGACAAAGACAGAGGAGATAAAGAGGAGAAATGGGAGAGTATTGAGACACAGTCTGCTTTGGATCACGACTATACCTCTCTGTACTGGTGTACTGTACATAGCCTAACTCTTGGGCTAGACGCCCCCTGTTCTACAGTAGAAGTAGTTCTGATGTGTGGGAGGAGAGGAGAGTCTGAATAGAGTATGTCTGACATGTAGCTGCCCATGCAGGTTACACAAGGTTTCCACGGAAATGAGCGCTTCAGGCCTGACTGACAGAACAGCAATGTGAAACCAACTGCCTCCATCACGGGAGAGATACAGACTCCTTCTGAAAACTCTGCACTTTCTGAAAACTCCCTCTCTACCGCACATAATAATTCACTTATGAAGGAACTATTTGAGGCATTCGTGTTCTCACATGAAATATAGTGGAATAATACCACTGTAAGTCTATACCCTTACACATATGACATTGATTTGTATAATGCATATATTCTCAGAAATTAAAAACACATAATAGGATTGTAAATCCTCTCCAGGGACTGTACTGTACATCAGATCAGCGTGGAGATGCATGGGAACACATCTTGGCTTGTAAATCCTCAGGGGCCAGAGAGAGTTAGCTTTTTGAAGTCATTGCGTTTCTGCTTGTGGTCTAGCAGTGGGAGTAGAAATTGGGGAGAGAGGAAGGAGGAGAGGCTGTGAGAGAGATAGGAAGGAGGGGAGGCTGTGAGAGAGATAGGAAGGAGGGGAGGCTGTGAGAAAGATAGGAAGGAGGAGAGGCTGTGAGAGAGATAGGAAGGAGGGTAGGCTGTGAGAGAGATAGGAAGGAGGGGAGGCTGTGAGAGAGAGATAGGAAGGAGCGGAGGCTGTGAGAGATAGGAAGGAGGGGAGGCTGTCAGAGAGAGATAGGAAGGAGCGGAGGCTGTCAGAGAGAGATAGGAAGGAGCGGAGGCTGTGAGAGAGATAGGAAGGAGCGGAGGCTGTGAGAGAGATAGGAAGGAGGGGAGGCTGTGAGAGAGATAGGAAGGAGGGGAGGCTGTCAGAGAGAGATAGGAAGGAGCGGAGGCTGTGAGAGAGATAGGAAGGAGGGGAGGCTGTGAGAGAGATAGGAAGGAGCGGAGGCTGTGAGAGAGATAGGAAGGAGGGGAGGCTGTCAGAGAGAGATAGGAAGGAGGGGAGGCTGTCAGAGAGAGATAGGAAGGAGGGCAGGCTGTGAGAGAGATAGGAAGGAGGGCAGGCTGTGAGAGAGATAGGAAGGAGGGCAGGCTGTGAGAGAGATAGGAAGGAGCGGAGGCTGTGAGAGAGATAGGAAGGAGCGGAGGCTGTGAGAGAGATAGGAAGGAGCGGAGGCTGTGAGAGAGATGGGAAGGAGCGGAGGCTGTGAGAGAGATGGGAAGGAGCGGAGGCTGTGAGAGAGATAGGAAGGAGCGGAGGCTGTGAGAGAGATGGGAAGGAGCGGAGGCTGTGAGAGAGATGGGAAGGAGCGGAGGCTGTGAGAGAGTCCTGGCTGTTCCATAGGGGAGGTTAAAAAGACAATCCTACATTTCAGAATCAATGGGTTTGATTCATTTACAGTAAATTACCATTGAACATCAGTATTGTAGATTGTACCATTAACTACCACAGCCAGGTAGGAGTTCAAACTTCTTTACCTCTATCCACCAGTCAACCGTCTGGTCTTACCGAATGACTGGGAGGAAGTAGGGCAGCAGGCTTCTCCCTGAAGTTCCTCTCTGGTATTTATGGAATCTGCTTTTGGTACAAACATGACACTTCCTGACACAGTCCCTGGAGATTGTTATGCAAAGGAGGAGGAGGAGAAGGGGAAGGAGAAGGGAGTGAGTGAAGGAGTGAAAGAGAATATGTTTTTTGATGTCTGGTATGTAGAACAACAGAGTTGGAGATAGAATGCACACAGCTGACTGAGTAAATCAGTCATGTATTTAACCCACATCATTTAGTGTTGAAACCTTGGCCTCAAACCGTTCTCTAACCCAGTCACTGGGTCTCACTTGTGAGACCATCCAGATAAAGCTTTTGTTAGATGTGTTAGATTGTGACCATAACCTCACCCCACTATCTTTGCCAACTGACCGACCACCATCTTTGACTCCTTCTGGCAGCATGAGTACATTGACTTCCTTCCTCATTCCCTGGATTTTTGTGCCACCTGTTGTTTCATTCACAAAGCTCCCAATTAAGAGGGGAAGTGTATGGAGGAAGAGGGAGAGAAAGGCCGGGAGTGGAGGGGAGAGCAGCCATGCCCCCAGTGGCCCCAGGTCAGTCTGTGGCTCTTGCCTCCAGTCTCGTTAGAGCAGACATTGCTTCCTCCTAGGATGGACCTTTCATCCATGTCATGAGAATATATTCCCCTGGCCCCTAGTCCCCCTGTGACGGGCCGACTGGCTGGCTGCAATCAGACCCTACCCATCCTGTCTATCCCCCAACCCCCTCAGTCTCCTCCCTCCCCAGGACTTAGGCTGAGGCCTTCCCTGGAAACCCCCCGCCTCATTAACTCCCAATGGACATTCTCTCTGACACCCCCTCTCTGTGGCATCATGGAACAGTCCACTCTCAGACACAGACAGACGGAGCTCTCCATTAACATGTTGCTCATGTGATGCATGCATACATTATTCTGTCCCCCCCCCTCTGTGTCCCGGGTACAAGGCCTTGTTTTGGCCCTGGCTGCTGACCTGCGGTGATCCTTACGGCAGACACAGAATGGCTCCTCTGTGCTCGCAGCATTCCCGTCAGCCCTCTCTCTGATCTCTACGCCGTGCATTGAAGAGACCAGCCCACACACTGGTTCATCAGGCCTAAATGAGGGAGGAAGGATGGAGGGATGGATGAAGGGTTGATTTGGTGGTCTACAGGCTGATTGATGGAGAGTAATGACAGTGTAATGACCAGTAGAACAACAAGGATTTCTGCCTGTCAGCAGCTAGCTGATAGAAATGTCATGCAATCTTGCCTCCTGCATGTTGACTACTGCTGTGTGTGTGCGTTTGTGTGTGTGTGCGTGTGGACCTCCTGCTCCATCACAGATGGCATGAGTCACAAACACACCCAAGCCTGTAACACAGCAGTAGTTTCAGAGCAGCCTTATACAACACTAACCAGTCTATTCAACCTCACCATCTATTAACAGGTAGGAATACATTGTGTTACTCTAACTTACTTTAAGGCTCCTCAGAATAGAAACATGGAATGGAATGCTTTTTTGTCTCCCGGGGGCTGAATGAGATTGAGTTTCCTTTACTCCACAGTGAGTCCACACGGTCCCATATATAGGGATTGTGGTTAGAGTTGGATATTTAGTTTGAATTCCTCTGATTCCTGATGCTCTGATCTGTTTATTGTAACCTTTTGGCTGCACAGTCTGCTACGGATCAAGCTTGTGGACATTTTTCTCTAATACCCCCATTACATGCAATTACCCAATAGAGGTGTGTGAGTAAGAGTGTTCTAGGGTTTATGTTGTGAATCACTCTCCTATCATTTCAGCAGCAGCATTTCACAGCAGGTCAGATAACAGGACTTTATTCTTTTAAAGTGCTTTCCTCACCATCTTAAAAAATGTAGAACCAGGAATAGATATAGCCCTTTGTTCACTCCAGACCTGACTGCCCTTGACCAGCACAAAAACATCCTGTGGCGTACTGCATTAGAATCGAATAGCCCCCGCGATATGCAACTTTTCAGGGAAGTTAGGAACCAATATACCAGGCAGTTAGGAAAGCAAAGGCTAGCTTTTTCAAACAGAAATTTGCATCCTGTAGCACAAACTCCAAAAAGTGCTGGGACACTGTAAAGTACATGGAGAATAAGAGCCCCTCCTACCAGCTGAATATTGCACTGAGGCTAGGAAACACTGTCACCACCGATAAATCCACGATAATTGAACATTTCAATAAGCATTTTTCTACGGCTGGCCATGCGTTCCACCTGGCTACCCCTACCCCGGTCAACAGCCCTGCACCCCCCACAGCAACATGCCCAAGCCTCCCCCATTTCTCCTTCACCCAAATCCAGATAGCTGATGTTCTGAAAGAGCTGCAAAATCTGGACCCCAACAAATCACCCGGGCTAGACAATCTGGACCCCAACAAATCACCCGGGCTAGACAATCTGGACCCTCGCTTTCTAAAATGATCCTTTGAAATTGTTGAAAGCCCTATTATTAACCTGTTCAACCTCTCTTTCGTATCGCCTGAGATCCCCAAAGATTGGAAAGCTGCCGCGGCCATCCCCCTCTTTAAAGGGGGCAACACTCTAGACCCAAACTGCTACAGACATATCTATCCTGTCCTGCCTTTCTAAGGTCTTTGAAAGCCAAGTTAACAAACAGATCACCGACCATTTCGAATCACACCGTACCTTCTCTGCTATGCAATCTGGTTTCCGAGCTGGTCATGGGTGCACCTCAGCCATGCTCAAGGTCTTAAACGATATCATTACCACCATCGATAAGAGACAATACTGTGCAGCCGTATTCATTGACCTTGCCAAGGCTTTCGACTCTGTCAATCACCACGTTCTGTCTCGCCTGGTTTACCAACTACTTCTCAGATAGAGTTCAGTGTGTCAAATCAGAGGGCCTGTTGTCCAGACCTTTGGCAGTCTCTATGGGGGGCCACAGGGTTCAATTCTCGGGCCCACTCTTTTCTCTGTATACATCAATGATGTCACTCTTGCTGCTGGTGATTCTCTGATCCACCTCTACGCAGATGACACCATTCTGTATACTTCTGGCCCTTCTTTGGACACTGTGTTAACTAATCTCCAGACGCCGCCAACCCCCTCTCCATATTAAACCCCTCCAACCCCCCTCTTCGTAATAAACCCCGCCAACCCCCTCTCCATATTAAACCCCACCAACCCCCCTCTTCATAATAAACCCCGCCAACCCCCTCTCCATAATAAACCCAACCAACCACCCCTCTCCATAATAAACCCCACCAACCCCCCTCTCCATAATAAACCCCGCCAACCTCCCTCTCCATAATAAACCCCACCAACCCCCCTCTCCATAATAAACCCCACCAACCCCCCTCTCCATAATAAACCCCACCATAACTAACTAGCCTCCTCACCCAACAACTCCCTCTCCATAATTAACCCTACCTACCCCCTATTCATAATAAACCCCACCAACCCCCCTCTTCATAATAAACCCTGCCAACCCCCTCTCCATAATAAACCCCTCCAACCCCCCTCTCCATATTAAACCCCGCCAACCCCCCCTCTTCATAATAAACCCCACCAACCCCCCTCTACATAATAAACTCCACCAACCCCCCTCTTCATAATGAACCCCACCAACCCCCCTCTTCATAATTAACCACACCAACCCCCCTCTCCATAATTAACCACACCAACCCCCCTCTCCATAATAAACCCTTCCAACCCCCCTCTCCATATTAAACCCACCATAACTAACTAGCCTCCTCACCCCACCAACTCCCTCTCCATAATAAACTCCACCAACCCCCCTCTTCATAATTAACCACACCAACCCCCCTCTCCATAGTAAACCACACCAACCCCCTCTCCATAATTAACCACACCAACCCCCCTCTTCATAATTAACCAAACCAACCCCCCTCTCCATAGTAAACCCCTCCAACTCCCTCTCCATAATTAACCCCACCAACCCCCCTCTCCATAATAAACCACACCAACCCCCCTCTTCATAATAAACCCCACCAACCCCCCTCTCCATATTAAACCCCACCATAACTAACAAGCCTCCTCACCCCACCAACTCCCTCTCCATAATTAACCCTACCTACCCCCCCTCTCCATAATAAACCACACCAACCCCCCTCTTCATAATAAACCCCACCAACCCCCCTCTCCATATTAAACCCCACCATAACTAACAAGCCTCCTCACCCCACCAACTCCCTCTCCATAATTAACCCTACCTACCCCCCTCTCCATAATAAACCCCACCAACCTCCCTCTTCATAATAAACCACACCAACCCCCCTCTCCATAATAAACCCCACCAACCCCCCTCTCCATAATAAACCCCACCAACCCCCCTCTCCATAATAAACCCCACCAACCCCCCTCTCCATAATAAACCCCACCAACCCCCCTCTCCATAATAAACCACACCAACCCCCCTCTTCATAATAAACCCCACCAACCCCCCTCTCCATATTAAACCCCACCAACCCCCCTCTCCATATTAAACCCCACCATAACTAACTAGCCTCCTCACCCCACCAACTCCCTCTCCATAATTAACCCCACCAACCTCCCTCTCCATATTAAACCCCACCATAACTAACAAGCCTCCTCACCCCACCAACTCCCTCTCCATAATTAACCCCACCAACCTCCCTCTCCATATTAAACCCCACCATAACTAACAAGCCTCCTCACCCCACCAACTCCCTCTCCATAATTAACCACACCAACCCCCCTCTCCATAATTAACCACACCAACCCCCCTCTCCATAATAAACCCCTCCAACTCCCTCTCCATAATTAACCCCACCGACCCCCCTCTCCATAATAAACCACACCAACCCCCCTCTCCATAATAAACCCCTCCAACTCCCTCTCCATAATTAACCCCACCAACCTCCCTCTCCATAATAAACCCCACCATAACTAACAAGCCTCCTCACCCCACCAACTCCCTCTCCATAATTAACCCCACCAACCTCCCTCTCCATATTAAACCCCACCATAACTAACAAGCCTCCTCACCCCACCAACTCCCTCTCCATAATTAACCCCACCAACCTCCCTCTCCATATTAAACCCCACCATAACTAACAAGCCTCCTCACCCCACCAACTCCCTCTCCATAATTAACCCCACCGACCCCCCTCTCCATAATAAACCCCACCATAACTAACAAGCCTCCTCACCCCACCAACTCCCTCTCCATAATTAACCCCACCGACCCCCCTCTCCATAATAAACCCCACCAACCCCCCTCTCCATAATAAACCCCTCCAACTCCCTCTCCATAATTAACCCCACCGACCCCCCTCTTCATAATAAACCGCACCATAACTAACAAGCCTCCTCACCCCACCAACCCCCCTCTCCATAATAAACCCCTCCAACTCCCTCTCCATAATAACCCCACCAACCCCCCTCTCCATAATAAACCCCTCCAACTCCCTCTCCATAATTAACCCCACCAACCCCCCTCTCCATAATAAACCCCTCCAACTCCCTCTCCATAATTAACCCACAACCCACCGACCCCCCCTCTCCATAATAAACCCCTCCAACTCCCTCTCCATAATTAACCCCACCGACCCCCCTCTCCATAATAAACCCCTCCAACTCCCTCTCCATAATTAACCCCACCGACCCCCCTCTCCATAATAAACCCCTCCAACTCCCTCTCCATAATTAACCCCACCGACCCCCCTCTCCATAATAAACCCCTCCAACTCCCTCTCCATAATTAACCCCACCGACCCCCCTCTCCATAATAAACCCCTCCAACTCCCTCTCCATAATTAACCCCACCGACCCCCCTCTCCATAATAAACCCCTCCAACTCCCTCTCCATAATTAACCCCACCGACCCCCCTCTCCATAATAAACCCCTCCAACTCCCTCTCCATAATAAACTGCACCAGGGGGTGGATCAGCTTTAATATTGAAAATAGATTGTGGCTTCTATCAATGTAATTGTCTGCATCATTTCCAGTCCCCCAAATGTTTTATATGAATATATATATTTGAATATATTTTCCTTTATTATTGTCCCCTAACCCTACCACCCCTCCCATAATTGGAGTGAACTAATGGACAACAACACTTAGGCTTCTACTTCCAGCGTATATGTACATAGTATATACATTTTACGGACACAGTATATTTTACGTTAGTTATCCTTTGTTTGTTTTTAGTCACATTCTTCAGCTACCCTCAACCCCTCCCACCTATCTCTGAAGACCTATTTGCCATATCTTTTTCAACTGTGACGTGATATTTCTCAAAAGCTCTGAACGGACAAAGTATATTTTACATTAGATATCTTTTTATTTTTTTGTCCCACTCAGATGCGAGGGGTTGAGAGGAGCTATCTCTGAACACCATCCAGTTTTGATGGTTCTGAACCTTTATTTTCTCATAGTTTCTACAAATTGTAAATGAAAGATAACATTTTTGCTAAGACTATTGTTATATTATTGATCAATTGACTATGACTTTTCAGATCTACCAGCAGTGCTATTTGCAGAGTTAACTCCAGGTAAATGTTGCAATTCTTCAGCCATTCCTCAACCTGCGACCAAAAACATGCTACAGTGCCTTGCGAAAGTATCCGGCCCCCTTGAACTTTGCGACCTTTTGCCACATTTCAGGCTTCAAACATAAAGATATAAAACAGTATTTTTTTGTGAAGAATCAACAACAAGTGGGACACAATCATGAAGTGGAACGACATTTATTGGATATTTCAAACTTTTTTAACAAATCAAAAACTGAAAAATTGGGCGTGCAAAATTATTCAGCCCCTTTACTTTCAGTGCAGCAAACTCTCTCCAGAAGTTCAGTGAGGATCTCTGAATGATCCAATGTTGACCTAAATGACTAATGATGATAAATACAATCCACCTGTGTGTAATCAAGTCTCCGTATAAATGCACCTGCACTGTGATAGTCTCAGAGGTCCGTTAAAAGCGCAGAGAGCATCATGAAGAACAAGGAACACACCAGGCAGGTCCGAGATACTGTTGTGAAGAAGTTTAAAGCCGGATTTGGATACCAAAAGATTTCCCAAGCGTTAAACATCCCAAGGAGCACTGTGCAAGCGATAATATTGAAATGGAAGGAGTATCAGACCACTGCAAATCTACCAAGACCTGGCCGTCCCTCTAAACTTTCAGCTCATACAAGGAGAAGACTGATCAGAGATGCAGCCAAGAGGCCCATGATGACTCTGGATGAACTGCAGAGATCTACAGCTGAGGTGGGAGACTCTGTCCATAGGACAACAATCAGTCATATATTGCACAAATCTGGCCTTTATGGAAGAGTGGCAAGAAGAAAGCCATTTCTTAAAGATATCCATAAAAAGTGTCGTTTAAAGTTTGCCACAAGCCACCTGGGAGACACACCAAACATTTTTGAGGACAATACTGTGCCACTGACACGGCCTGCAACGAAAACATGCGGTCTCTCCTTCACTGCAGCCGAGGTGAGTAAGACATTTAAACGTGTTAACCCTCGCAAGGCTGCAGGCCCAGACGGCATCCCCAGCCGCGCCCTCAGAGCATGCGCAGACCAGCTGGCCGGTGTGTTTACGGACATATTCAATCAATCCCTATACCAGTCTGCTGTTCCCACATGCTTCAAGAGGGCCACCATTGTTCCTGTTCCCAAGAAAGCTAAGGTAACTGAGCTAAACGACTACCGCCCCGTAGCACTCACATCCGTCATCATGAAGTGCTTTGAGAGACTAGTCAAGGACCATATCACCTCCACCCTACCTGACACCCTAGACCCACTCCAATTTGCTTACCGCCCAAATAGGTCCACAGACGATGCAATCTCAACCACACTGCACACTGCCCTAACCCATCTGGACAAGAGGAATACCTATGTGAGAATGCTGTTCATCGACTACAGCTCGGCATTCAACACCATAGTACCCTCCAAGCTCGTCATCAAGCTCGAGACCCTGGGTCTCGACCCCGCCCTGTGCAACTGGGTACTGGACTTCCTGACGGGCCGCCCCCAGGTGGTGAGGGTAGGCAACAACATCTCCACCCCTCTGATCCTCAACACTGGGGCCCCACAAGGGTGCGTTCTGAGCCCTCTCCTGTACTCCCTGTTCACCCACGACTGTGTGGCCACGCACGCCTCCAACTCAATCATCAAGTTTGCGGACGACACAACAGTGGTAGGCTTGATTACCAACAACGACGAGACGGCCTACAGGGAGGAGGTGAGGGCCCTCGGAGTGTGGTGTCAGGAAAATAACCTCACACTCAACGTCAACAAAACTAAGGAGATGATTGTGGACTTCAGGAAACAGCAGAGGGAACACCCCCCTATCCACATCGATGGAACAGTAGTGGAGAGGGTAGCAAGTTTTAAGTTCCTTGGCATACACATCACAGACAAACTGAATTGGTCCACTTACACAGACAGCATCGTGAAGAAGGCGCAGCAGCGCCTCTTCAACCTCAGGAGGCTGAAGAAATTCGGCTTGTCACCAAAAGCACTCACAAACTTCTACAGATGCACAATCGAGAGCATCCTGGCGGGGTGTATCACCGCCTGGTATGGCAACTGCACCGCCCTCAACCGTAAGGCTATCCAGAGGGTAGTGAGGTCTGCACAACGCATCACCGGGGGCAAACTACCTGCCCTCCAGGACACCTACACCACCCGATGCTACAGGAAGGCCATAAAGATCATCAAGGACATCAACCACCCGAGCCACTGCCTGTTCACCCCGCTGTCATCCAGAAGGCGAGCTCAGTACAGGTGCATCAAAGCTGGGACCGAGAGACTGAAAAACAGCTTCTATCTCAAGGCCATCAGACTGTTAAACAGCCACCACTAACATTGAGTGGCTGCTGCCAACACACTGTCAATGACACTGACTCAACTCCAGCCACTTTAATAATGGGAATTGATGGGAAATTATGTAAATATATCACTAGCCACTTTAAACAATGCTACCTCATATAATGTTACTTACCCTACATTGTTCATCTCATATGTATATACTGTACTCTATATCATCGACTGCATCCTTATGTAATACATGTATCACTAGCCACTTTAACTATGCCACTTTGTTTACATACTCATCTCATATGTTATACTGTACTCGATATCATCTACTGTATCTTGCCTATGCTGCTTTGTACCATCACTCATTCATATATCCTTATGTACATATTCCTTATCCCCTTACACTGTGTATAAGACAGTAGTTTTTTGGAATTGTTAGTTAGATTACTTGTTCGTTATTACTGCATTGTCGGAACTAGAAGCACAAGCATTTCGCTACACTCGCATTAACATCTGCTAACCATGTGTATGAGACAAATAACATTTGATTTGATTTGAAACATGTGGAAGAAGGTGCTCTGGTCAGATGAAACCAAAGTTGAACTTTTTGGCAACAATGCAAAACGTTATGTTTGGCGTAAAAGCAACACAGCTCATCACCCTGAACACACCATCCCCACTGTCAAACATGGTGGTGGCAGCATCATGGTTTGGGCCTGCTTTTCTTCAGCAGGGACAGGGAAGATAGTTAAAATTGATGGGAAGATGGATGGAGCCAAATACAGGACCATTCTGGAAGAAACCCTGATGGAGTCTGCAAAAGGGGCGGCAGCGTAGCCTAGTGGTTAGAGCGTTGGACTAGTAACCGGAAGGTTGCGAGTTCAAACCCCCGAGCTGACAAGGTACAAATCTGTCGTTCTGCCCCTGAACAGGCAGTTAACCCATTGTTCCCAGGCCGTCATTGAAAATAAGAATATGTTCTCAACTGACTTGCCTAGTTAAATAAAGGTAAAAAAAATAAATAAAAATAAATAAATAAAAAGACCTGAGACTGGGACGGAGATTTGTCTTCCAACAAGACAATGATCCAAAACATAAAGCAAAATCTACAATGGAATGGTTCAAAAATAAACATATCCAGGTGTTAGAATGGCAAAGTCAAAGTCCAGACCTGAATCCAATCGAGAATCTGTGGAAAGAACTGAAAACTGCTGTTCACAAATGCTCTCCATCCAACCTCACTGAGCTCGAGCTGTTTTGCAAGGAGGAATGGGAAAAAAATGTCTGTTTTTCTGTTTTTGATTTGTTAAAAAAGTTTGAAATATCCAATAAATGTCGTTCCACTTCATGATTGTGTCCCACTTGTTGTTGATTCTTCACAAAAAAATACATTTTTATATCTTTATGTTTGAAGCCTGAAATGTGGCAAAAGGTCGCAAAGTTCAAGGGGGCCGAATACTTTCGCAAGGCACTGTACATATGGACTTTACCAAAGCAAATGATCTAATGATTCTGTCTCTTCACAGCAAAATCTGCAGAGCAGGGATGGTTGTAGTCCCCATATGTATATAAACAGGTTTTTAGACATTTTTGCAAATCTATTAAAAATAATAAACTGAATTATCACATTTACATAAGTATTCATACCCTTTCCTCAGTACTTTGTTGAAGCACCCTTGACAGCGATTACAGCCTTGAGTCTTCTTGGGTATGACACCACAAGCTTGGCACACCTGTATTCTGGGAGTTTCTCCCATTCTTCTCTGCAGATCCTCTCAAGCTCTGTCAGGTTTGATGGGGAGTGTCGCTGCACAGCTATTTTCAGATCTCTCCAGAGATGTTCAATCAGGTTCAAGTTCGGGCTCTGGCTGGGCCATTCAAGGACATCCAGAGACTTGTTCCAAAGCCATTCCTGCGTTGTCTTGGCTGTGTGCTTAGAGTCATTGTTCTGTTGTTCTGTTGGAAGGTGAACCTTCACTCAATCTGAGGTCCTGAGCGCTCTAGAGCAGGTTTCCATCAAGGACCTCTCTGTATTTTGCTCCGTTCATCATTCCCTCAAGCCTGACTCAATCCCTCAATCAATCCTAGTCTCTGCCACCGAAAAACATCCCCACAGCATGACGCTGCCACCACCATGCTTCACTGTAGGGATGTTGCCAGTTTTCCTCCAGATGTGATGCTTGGCATTCAGGCCAAAGAGTTCAATGTTGGTTTCATCAGACCCGAGAATCTTGTTTCTCATAGTCTGAGAGTCCTTTAGGTGCATTTTGACACACTCCAAGTGGGCTGTTATGTGCCTTTTACTGAGGAGTGGCTTTCGTCTGGCCACTCAAATTAAATCAAATTTTATTTGTCACATGTGCCGTATACAACAGGTGAATTCTTACTTACAACTTACAACCATCAATGCAGTTTTAAGAAACATTTGTGTTAAATAATTTACTAAAATAAAAAATGTGCAGTACAGAGTAAATGTGCGGGGGCACAGGTTATTTGAGGTAATATGTACATGTAGGTAGAGGTAAAGTGACAGAGTAGACAAAGTAGCAGCAGCGTAAACAGTCTGTGGCCATTTGATTAACTGTTCAGAAGTCTTATGGCTTGGGGGTAGAAGCTGTTAAGAAGCCTTTTGGATCTAGACTTGGCGCTCCGGTACCGCTTTCCGTGCGTTAGCAGAGAGAAGAGTCTATGACTAGGATGGCTGGAGTCTTTGGCAATTTTTAGGGCCTTTCTCTGACACCGCCTGGTATAGAGGTCCTGGAAGGCAGGACGCTTGGCCCCAGTGATGTACTGGGCCGTGCGCATACCCTCTGTAGTGTGATATTCAGTTTATTATTTTTGATCAATTTGCTAAAAAATTCTAAACTTGTTTTTGCTTTGTCATTATGGGGTATTGTGTGTAGACATTTTAGAATAAGGCTGTAATGTAACAAAATGTGGAAAAAGTCAAGGGGTCTGAATCCTTTCCGAATGCACTGTATATAATTATATTCCTTGCAAATATTTAGTATAATTATTTAAATTAAACAATTCTAAGTTTTGAATCTGTCGTTGTTTTGTGTATCAGTTCATAAACCATGTGCAATGGAATCGAAACATCGAAAATCTCTTCCCAACTATTTTGCAACCTGTATGGCACAGCTGTCCATTTTTTTGTCATTAAATTAAACTGCTGTACTTTGTTATTTATCACAATTTTCTTTAACCAATGTTGGTCTTTAATCCAGCCGCCGTGTCAGTTTTCAAAAAGGCTTTACGGCGAAAGCAAACCATGTGATTATCTGAGGACAGCGCCCGGCATACCAACACATGAAAAACATATTTCAACCAGGCAGGTGCGACACGAAAGTCAGAAATAACAATATAAAAGATGCCTTACCTTTGATGATCTTCTTCTTTTGGCACTCCAAAAGGTCCCAGTTACATCACAAATGGTCCTTTTGTTCGATAATGTCCTTCTTTATATCCATAAAAACTCAGTTTAGCTGGCGCGCTTCAGTCAATAATCCATCCAGTTTCCCTCAATCAAAATGCATACAAAATTAATCCCAAACGTTACTAATAAACTTTTCCAAACAAGTCAAACAACGTTTATAATCAAACCTTAGGTATCCTAATACGCAAATGAACAATCAAATTTAAGATGGAGAATAGTATGTCCATTACCGGAGATAAATAAGAAAGAACGCGCTTTCTTCCACGCGCTTGGAAACACTACAGCCAAAATGGGAGCCACCTAGATAAATTACGATATCTGGGTAATTTTTCCAAACACCAGCTTGAAACTCTTTCTAAAGACTGTTGACATCTAGTGAAAGCCCTAGGTACTGCAATTTGGGAGGACTTGGGCTGATATTTATAGTACTAGCCATTGAAAATAGTGGAAAGCTGAATTTCTTTTGGGGGGGGGGATGGTTTGTCCTCGGGGTTTCACCTGCCATATCAGTTCTGTTACACTCACATCATTTTAACAGTTTTAGAAACTTTAGAGTGTTTTCTATCTAAATCTAATCCAATTATATGCATATCCTAGCTTCTGGGCTTGAGTAACAGGCAGTTTACTTTGGGCACGCTTTTCATCCGGACGTGAAAATACTGCCCCCTATCCCAAAGAAGTGTCCCATACAATAAGGGGTCTGCTGTACCTATGTTATGTTGGAAAAGTCAGTTATAATTTTTTCTGTCCTGGTAAAAAACAAGTTTATCTAATAGGCTTTGATAAAATGTCCAATATCCTCGCCCACATGTAAATTCTGTACACTACCGTTCAAACTTTTGGGGTCACTTAGAAATGTCCTTGTTTTGAAAGAAAAACTTTTTTTCCATTAAAATAACATAAAATCGATCAGAAATAAAGTGTAGACATTGTTAATGTTGTAAATGACTATTGTAGCTGAAAATGGCAGGTTCTTTTTATGGAATATCTACATAGGCATACAGAGGCCCATTATCAGCAACCATCACTCCGGTGTTCCAGTGGCACGTTGTGTTAGCTAATCCAAGTTTATCATTTTAAAATGAAAACCCTTTTGCAATTATGTACAGCTGAAGCTGTTGTTCTAATTAAAGAAGCAATACAACTGGCATTCTTTAGACTAGTTGAGTATCTGGAGCATCAGTATTTGTTCGATTACAGGCTCAAAATGGCCAGAAACAAAGACCTTTCTTCTGAATCTCGTCAGTCTATTCTTGTTCTGAGAAATGAAGGCTGTTCCATGCGAGAAATTGCCAAGAAACGGAAGATTTCACACAACGCTATGTACTACTCCCTTACTAGAACAGCGCAAACTGGCTCTAACCAGGATAGAAAGAGTAGTGGGAGGCCCCAGTGCACAACTGAGCGAGAGGACAAGTACATTAGAGTGTCTACTTTGAGAAACAGATGCTTCACAAGTCCTCAACTGGCAGCTTCATTAACTAGTGCCCACAAAACACCAGTCTAAAACGTCAAAAGTGAAAAGGCGACTCCAGGATGCTGGCCTTCTAGGAAGAGTTGCAAAGAAAAAGCCATATCTCAGACTGGCCAATAAAAATTAAATATTAAGATGGGCAAAAGAACACAGACACTGGACAGAGGATCTCTGCCTAGAAGGCCAGCATCCCAGAGTCGCCTCTTCATTATTTGGACCTTATAGATTAATGAGCCAAATCAGTTTATGGTTCAATAACATATTTAAAATAATCCATCTACCTTGCAGATCTGTTTGGACAATTTGCACAGTCCTATTTTCACACAACTTAATCTAAAATTGTTGAATGAGTTTCCTGTTAACAATAGATATTATATTCAGCTACTTGCTGCCTCTCGTTGTTCTGTAGATGCTCTTATTGAACAACTTAGAGTTTTTGACCAGGAGGCTCAAAGTAACAAGCAAATACATGTGAGAGTTAATTTGAATATCATTACACGTAGTAACTGTAATCCATAAAACACCACTAGTCATGGTGAGTCACCGTTTGCAACACATACTGTAGACCTAACCCTTTCCTTTCCCTACTGCATTACGTTGAATCATACCAGTACGCTAGCTGATGTCTATTACAATAAAAAAATCCTGTTACTGTGCAAGTCAGAGCAGCACACCACTATCCTGTCATGGCTGCCGTTTCACAACACCTGCCTGGGGTGCAGCACAATAGAACACCCTGGATAACCGGGGTGCAGAATTCCTCCTCCTCCTCCTCCATGATCCGCATATGGCTTGTCTGTCTCAGAGAGTGTCTCCCCCCTAATAAAAACGGTATGATAATCAGTGTCTTACAGTAAGTGCTGCTGGTGCTGCCCCAGATCTGTCAGCTCATACACCATTTGATTAATCTCCACGGCCTCGTCTGAATCTGTTCTGGAATCAGTGATAAGGAACGTTAATGTCTAATTGCATTTGAGCTTTGAACAATGACATTGGCTGGCAGACCATGTAGAACAGACTTGCTTGCTGTCATTGCCACTGCCAACATTACTGTGGTTTTGAAGTGGTTCACTGTATACATTTTCAACATTGTTGTGGAATTACTGGTCATGCTCTAGATTGGTTAATAAATGACCTATATCTAGATTGGTGCTCTAGATTGGTTAATAAATTACCAAATCGTACACAATGTGTAATGGCAGATGGTTGTAAATCTGAGTCCATAGAGGTGTGCTCAGGTGTTCTGCAAGGTTCAATTTTGGGCCCACTGTTGTTCATTTTGTATATCAACAACATTGGGGATCTTATTGAAACAGCAGATGTTAATTTTTATGCAGATGATACTGTTCTTTATTCAAGTGGTAGTAGTTTATCTTTAGCTTTTGAAAATGCCCCAAAATCATTTAACATACAACAAAATCTGTATGATTTAAAGCTGGTTCTAAATTCAGGTAAAACAAAATGCATGGTATTTTCAAATGCCAGGCATGTTACTAATCATGTCATTGCTACATTGGCTGGACATACTATAGAGCAAGTTAAAGTGTACAAATATTTGGGTGTGTGGGTTGATAAGCTGAGCTTCACTGTGCATTTAGAGAACTTGATAAGGAAGCTCAAGCTGAAAATAGGTTTTTATTAGCGGCATAAGGCTTGTTTTTCTTTTGAGGCCAGGAAGGGGCTGGTATGATGTACATTACTGGGGGTTTTAGATTTTAGTGATGTTATATAAAGTTGAAGTCGGAAGTTTACATACACCTTAGCCAAATACATTTAAACTCAGTTTTTCACAATACCTGACATTTAATCCTAGTAGTACTTCCCTGTCTTAGGTCAGTTAGGATCACTACTTTATTTTAAGAATGTGAAATGTCAGAATAATAGTAGAGAGAATGATTTATTTCAGCTTTTATTTCTTTCATCACATTCCCAGTGGGTCAGAAGTGTACATACACTCAATTAGTATTTGGTAGCATTGCCTTTAAATTGATTAACTTGGGTCAAACGTTTTGGGTAGCCTTCCACAAGTTCCCACAATAAGTTGGGTGAATTTTGGCCCATTCCTCCTGACAGAGCTGGTGTAACTGAGTCAGGTTTGTAGGCCTCCTTGCTCGCACACACGTTTTCAGATTGCTCACAAATCTTCTATAGGATTGAGGTCAGGGCTTTGTGATGGCCGCTCCAATACCTTGACTTTGTTGTCCTTAAGCCATTTTGCCACAACTTTAGACATATGCTTGGGGTCATTGTCCATTTGGAAGACCCATTTGCGAGCAAGCTTTAACTTCCTGACTGATGTCTTGGGATGATGCTTCAATATATCCACATATTTTTCCTCCTGATGATGCCATCTATTTTGTGAAGTGCACTAGTCCCTCCTGCAGCAAAGCACCCCCACAACATGATGCTGCCACCCCCGTGCCTCACGGTTGGGATGGTGTTCTTCGGCTTGCAAGCATCACCCTTTTTCCTCCAAACATAACGATGGTCACTATGGCCAAACAGTTATATTTTTGTTACATCAAACCAGAGGATTATCCAAAAAGTACGATCATTGTCCCCATGTGCAGTTGCAAACCGTAGACTGTCTTTTTTTATGACGGTTTTGGAGCTTCTTCTTTGCTGAGCGCCCTTTCAGGTTATGTCGATATAGGACTCGTTTTACTGTGGATATAGATACTTGTGTACCCGTTTCCTCCAGCATCTTAACAAGGTCCTTTGCTGTTGTTCTGGGATTGACTTGCACTTTTCGCACCAAAGTACGATCATCTCTAGGAGACAGAACGCGTCTCCTTCCTGAGCGGTATGATGGCTGCGTGTTCCCAGCGTGTTTATACTTACGTACTATTGTTTGTACGGATGAACGTGGTACCTTCAGGTGTTTGGAAATTGCTGCCAAGGATGAACCAGTCTTGTGGAGGTCTACAATGTTTTTTTCTGAGGTCTTGGCTGATTTCTTTTGATTTTCCCATGATGTCAAGCAAAGTGGCACTGAGTTTGAAGGTAGGCCTTGAAATACATCCACAGGTACACCTCCAAATGACTCAAATGATGTCAATTAGCCTATCAGAAGCTTTTAATGCCAAGACATACTTATCTGGAATTTTCCAAGCTGTTTAAAGGCCCAGTCACTCAATTGTGATATTGTGATATTGTGATGTTTGTAAACAATTGTTGGAAAAATGACTTGTCATGCAGAAAGTTGATGTCCTAACCGACTTGCCAAATCTATAGTTTGTTAACAAGAAATTTGTGGAGTGGTTGAAAAACAAGTTTTAATGACTCCAACCTAAGTGTACTTAAACTTCCGACTTCAACTGTATATGTAGGCCTCAACCAGTACCCTGAGAGCACTTGATTATGTGTATCCTTCAGCCTTCTGGTTCATTATAAATCAAAAACATCTAACACATCATAGTGATCTCTACATTTTTTTTAGCTGGTTGTCATTGACCTTGCGTTGGCTTAAACACTGGTATACACTAATTTATACGGCCATATTGGGTAAAATGCCATTTTATCTCTGTTCTTTTTTAGTCAGGTCGGTAATAAATATCAATTACAGTCCCATTCTCATTTGCTTCTAACAGTACCAAAAATTAGAACAGTTCATAGTAGAAATAGTTTTAGTTACTTAGCTCCGTGGTCCTGGAATTCTCTCCTGAACATTTAAAAATGTTGTGATCTTGTTTCGTTGGTGGAGTTTAAACACTTGGTCGATGTATATATCATAGAAGAATGTAATTGTTTTTAGGCCAGCTGTTTTTCCTCAAGACCTTTGTGTTTTTAACGTAAAATATTTTTGTTGTGCTGTATGTATGTTTATAGTTTTGTTTAATGTTGTGTTAGTCTATTTAAGTTGTTTTGCCTGAAACGTTGTTCCCCCTAGTGTTACGCCCTGACCTTAGAGAGACGTTTTATTTCTCTTTTGGTTAGGTCAGGGTGTGATGTGGGGTGGGCATTCTATGTTTTGTTTTCTATGTTTCTTTATTTCTATGTTTTAGCCGGGTATGGTTCTCAATCAGGGACAGCGGTCTATCGTTGTCTCTGAATGGGAATCAAACTTAGGTAGCCCTTTTTTCCCCCCTCCTTTCAGTGTGGGTAGTTGACTTTTGTTAGTGGCACTATAGCCCTGTAAGCTTCACGGTTGTGTCTTCGTTTGTTGTTTTGTTGGCGACATTTTAAATAAAAGGAAAATGTACGCCTACCACGCTGCACCTTGGTCTCCTTCCAACGACGGCCGTGACACCTGCTGCTATTGGATCACGTCTTACTTGGAAAAGTGATGTTATCTCAATGAGGAAAATGTGTATAAATTTAAAAATTAACAAAAACATTTCAACATGCTTTGTCCACTTCAGTGTGACGTTATTTACCAGGTGGCCTACATGGGTTTAGGGCAACTGGTAGAAAAAGTTTGGCAGGTAGCTTAGCGGTTAAAAACATTGGGCCAGTAATCGAATGGCTCCTGGTTTGAATCCCCAAGCCGACTGTGTGAAAAATATGTTGCTGTGCCCTAGAGCAAGGCACTTAACCCTCCTGTAAGTCTCTCTGGATACGAGCATCTGCTAAATTACAAAAATATAAACGCAACTATGCCTACATTATCATTAAGGAGGAAGACATGGTTCCGCCTATACTGTAGGTCCTGTAGAAGCCCGGGTTTTCAAACCCCTAAATCACCAGTCATACTCCGTTTGCTATTGTTATATTTTATTATGAACTTCCTTAAATCAACTTCCCTTAAATCAGACCACTCACTCACTGGTAGTAACTATGTCTGGATGGTTTACTGAAAACATGTAAATAAATCTCACCACATTTCAGCATCAGTATGAACTTGACATGACTCCTTAATTGCTTTAAATACATCTCTCCGAATCCTAGAAGCAATGAGAGGAGGACCTCAAGGCTGCTCTACAGATAATACTATTGTGCTGTGTTGTAGAGGCTGAGGTCTCTTTGCATAGGGTGGGAGTGAGTAGAGAGAGTGTGTGTGCTTGGTACAGAGCTATGAGCATGGTTACTTACCCACTTGTCCACCCAGACATCCTCCCATCATTCTTGACCACCAGTGAGATGTCAGCCCTATACCACCAGTGAGATGCCAGCCCTGTACCACCAGTGAGATGTCAGCCCTATACCACCAGTGAGATGCCAGCCCTGTACCACCAGTGAGATGTCAGCCCAATACCACCAGTGAGATGTCAGCCCTATAATACCAGTGAGATGTCAGCCCTATATTACCAGTGAGATGTCAGCCCTAAACCACCAGTGAGATGTCAGCCCTATGCCACCAGTGAGATGTCAGCCCTATAATACCAGTGAGATGCCAGCCCTATATTACCAGTCAGATGTCAGCCCTATATTACCAGTGAGATGTCAGCCCTATATTACCAGTGAGATGCCAGCCCTATATTACCAGTGAGATGCCAGCCCTATATTACCAGTGAGATGTCAGCCCTATATTACCAGTGAGATGCCAGCCCTATATTACCAGTGAGATGCCAGCCCTATATTACCAGTCAGATGTCAGCCCTATATTACCAGTGAGATACCAGCCCTATATTACCAGTGAGATGCCAGCCCTATATTACCTGTCAGATGCCAGCCCTATATTACCAGTGAGATGTCAGCCGGATACCAGCAGTGAGATGTCAGCCCTATATTACGAGTCAAATGTCAGCCCCATATTACCAGTGAGATGTCAGCCCCATATTACCAGTGAGATGTCAGCCCTATAGCCCTACCTCTCTAGTCTCCACTAACCAACAGTGGTCTTCTCTACTTTCCTGTGTACCAAGGTCTTGTTTTAAGTGAGTTTCCATGTAGCTCAGTAGTGAGCTGATGATTGGCTATGCTGGGCTAGGGCCGATCTCCACCTATGAACATAAAGAGACAGAACTCTAGAACCATTGTACATCAGAGTAGAGTGGCTCTAGAATCTGTGTCCTCTTCCTCCTTCTCTTAATAATTTAACGAGAGCTGCTGCAGGCTGACTGAATAATGGAGAAGCTAGTCAGGCAAAGACATGTCACACAGAGAGGAAGATGAGCGGGTGTAGTCTCATCGCAGACAAGAGAAAAATGTAGGAAAGAGAAGAGTATTTAATCACAGACAAAGAAATAGGAGATGAAAACCCAGACTGCTGCAATTACAGCTTCTGTTCCAGTAATGGCCTGCTGTCATCACCTCACCATGACAGCCTATGACAGAATCAACTTTTTACACTCCTGTTAACCTAAAATAGTGTTGTTAACGTGTTTACATCACTCTCTCTGACCTTCCTTCTCCAGTATTTACCCACCTTTTTTCGACTTTCTTCTGAGGATAAAGGGACTTCTAGTGACGTGCACAGTCACACAGGCAGCAGGCAGGACTGCAGAAACAGAATGACACAGCAGAAAGCTCCATCGTCAATGCTGAGTCTGCACTAGCACGTTAGTTTCCATGGTAATAGGCCTCTTCACGTCTCCTCCCCCCTGTGTTTCTGAGATATTATTATTTTAAGATAACTCTCAGACAGACGGACGGTCCCTCAAACAGACTGGGTGGACTGTATGACATCTCAATCAGATCAGACTCACCCAGGGGAGGTTTGTCCACACACAGGCCCAGGAGAATCCTGGCCTGGCGTGTCTCCTTCCTGTTTCCACACACATACGGTCAGGAGATCCATTGGGATTAGAAGCTGGGAGGTTCAAAAGGCACCGGAACTGAAAATGAAGAAGCAAGCCACCATGTCACACAGTGGTAGATCATTTACATGCACACAGACACGCACGCATGCATACACACACACACACACACACACACACACACACACACACACACACACACACACACACACACACCCTTAATGGCCCCCTTGAAAGATAAACCGTAGGTAGCCAGCCCCTCTGGGCAGCTTGGCTTCAGAGTTCAGACAGTAGACCCCTGTAGTTGTACAAGCAATAAGATTTCCTACCCGTGTGTTTGTTTGGTAACAGACACTCCGACTGAGAATGACACTACAGCAGGAGTCCACCATTTACATTCAGCCATGGTATGATTTTTTTAATTGAGCGGATGGTCGGGGGGTCAGAACATAGTTAAAAATAATTTGTATACTGCAAATTAACCACAAGAATCCCAAACAGATATAGTATTTGACAAAAACACAATCATTTTAAACCTTGATTAGGATACGATCACATATGCCTCTCTATTAGAGGTCAACCGATTATGATTTTTCAATGCCAATACCGATATCGATTATTGGAGGACCCAAAAAAAAGCCGATACCAATTAATTGGACGATTGAATTTTTTGTTGTTGTTGTAATAATGACAATTACAACAATACTGAATGAACACTAATTTTAACTTAATATAATACATCAATAAAATCAATTTAGCCTCAAATAAATAATGAAACATGTTCAATTTGTTTAAATAATGCAAAAAAACTAAGTGTTGGAGAAGAAAGTAAAAGTGCAATATGTGCCATGTAAAAAAAAAAGTATAAAAAGAACATATGAAAGCTGGTGGCTCCTTTTAACATGAGTCTTCAATATTCCCAGGTAAGACATTTTAGGTTGTAGTTATTATAGGAATTATAGGACTATTTCTCTCTATACGATTTGTATTTCATATACCTTTGACTATTGGATGTTCTTATAGCCACTTTAGTATTGCCAATGTAACAGTATAGCTTCCGTCCCTCTCCTCGCCTACCTCCTCATGCCTTTTGCACACAATGTATATAGACTCTCTTTTTTTTCCTACTGTGTTATTGACTTGTTAATTGTTTACTCCATGTGTAACTTTGTGTTGTCTGTTCACACTGCTATGCTTTATCTTGGCCAGGTCGCAGTTGCAAATGAGAACTTGTTCTCAACTAGCCCACCTGGTTAAATAAAGGTGAAAAAAAAAAACCTGTGCTTGAACCAGGAACACATCAACAACAGCCATCCTCGAAGCAGCGTTACCCATGCAGAGCAAGGGGAACAACTACTCCAAGTCTCAGAGCGAGTGACGTTCGAAACGCTATTAGCGCGCACCCCGCTAACTAGCCAGCCATTTAACATGTTACATTTACATTTAACATGTAACATCAGTTACACCAGCCTAATCTCGGGAGTTGATAGGCTTGAAGTCATAAACAGCGCAATGCTTGAAGCATTGCCAAGAGCTGCTGGCAAAATGCTTGAAAGTGCTGTTTGAATGAACGCTTACGAGCCTGCTGGTGCCTACCATCGCTCAGTCAGACTGCTCTATCAAATCATAGACTTAATTATAACATAATAACACACAGAAATATGAGCCTTAATATGGTCGAATCCGGAAACTATCATCTCGAAAACAAAACGTTTATTCTTTCAGTGATATACGGAACCGTTCCGTATTTTATTTAATGGGTGGCATCCATAAGTCTAAATATTCCTGTTACATGGTGGTTAGAGCGTTGGACTAGTTAACCGTAAGGTTGCAAGATTTAATCCCCGAGCTGACAAGGTAAAAATCTGTCGTTCTGCAGGCAGTTAACCCACCGTTCCTAGGCCGTCATTGAAAATAAGAATGTGTTCTTAACTGACTTGCCTATTTAAATAAAGGTGCAAAAATATATATATGTATATAATTTAAAAAAATCGTCCAAATCGGTGTCCAAAAATACCGATTTCCGATTGTTATGAAAACTTGAAATCGGCCTTAATTAATCGGCCATTCAGATTAATCGGTCGACCTCTACTCTATCTCAAATCAAATGGTATTTGTCACATGTGCCGAATACAACAGATGTAGTAGACCTTACAGTGAAATGCTTACTTACAAGCCCCTAAGCAACAATGCAGTTAAAAAAATATGAATAAGAATAAGAAATAAAAGGAACATGTAATTATAGAGCAGCAGTAAAATAACAACAGCAGGACTATATACAGGGGGTACCGGTACAGAGTCAATGTGGAGACTATATACAGGGGGTACCGGTACAGAGTCAATGTGAAGACTATATACAGGGGGTACCGGTACAGAGTCAATGTGCGGGAGCAGCGGTTAGTCGAGGTAATTGAGGTAATATATACATGTTGGTATTAAAGTGACTTTGCATAGATAATAACAGAGAGTAGCAGCAGCGTAAAATGGGGTTGGGGGGGTGGGGGGCAATGCACATAGTCTGGGTAGCCATTTGATTAGATGTTCAGGAGTCTTATGGTTTGGGGGTAGAAGCTGTTTAAAGGCCTCTTGGACCTAGACTTGGCGCTCCAGTACCGCTTGCCGTGCAGTAGCAGAGAGAACAGTCTAGGGTGGTTGATGTCTTTTGACAATTGTCTTCTGACACTGCCTGGTATAGAGGTCCTGGTTGGCAGGAAGCTTGGCCCCAGTGATGTACTGGGCCGTACGCACTACCCTCTGTAGTGCCTTGCGGTCAGAGTCCGAGCAGTTGCCATACCAGGCAGTGATGCAACCAGTCAGGATGCTCTCAATGGTGCAGCTGTAGAACCATTTGAGGATCTGAGGACCCATGCCAAATCTTTTCAGTCTCGTCAGGGGGAATAGGTTTTGTTGTACCCTCTTCACGACTGTCTTGGTGTGCTTGGACCATGTTAGGTTATTGGTGATGTGGACACCAAGGAACTTAAAGCTCTCAACCTGCTCCACTACAGACCCGTCAATGAGAACGGGGGCATGTACGGTCCTCCTTTTCCTGTAGTCCACAATCCACAGTCCTTAGCTTATTGATGAGCTTTGAAGGCACTATGGTGTTATAGACAATGAATGGAGCTGTAGACAATGAATAGCATTCTCATATAGGCATTAATTTTGTCCAGAAGGGAAGGGCAGTGTGGTGTGCAATAGAGGTTGCATCATCTGTGGATTTGTTAGGGTGGTATGCAAATTGGAGTGGATCTAGGGTTTCTGAGATAATGGTGTTGTGAGCCATGACCAGCCTTCAAAAGCATTTCATGGCTACAGACGTGAGTGCTACTGGTCGGTAGTCATTTAGGCAGGTTACCTTAGTGTTCTTGGGCACATGGACTATGGTGGTCTGCTTAAAACATGTTGGTATTACAGACTCGGACAGGGAGAGGTTGAAAATGTCAGTGAAGACACCTGCCAGTTGGTCAGCGCATGCTCGCAGTACACGTCCTGGTAATCCGTCTGGCCCTGCGGCCTCGTGAATGTTGACTTGTTTAAAGGTCTTAATCACATCGGCTGCGGAGAGCGTGATCACAAAGTTGTCCTGAACATCATGTATGTTTCAGTGTTATTTGCCTCGAAGCGAGCATAGAAGTAGTTTAGTTTGTCTGGTAGGCTTGTGTCACTGGGCAGCTCTTGACTGTGCTTCCCTTTGTAGTTTGTAATGGTTTGCAAGTCCTGCCACTTCCGACGAGCGTTGGAGCTGGTGTAGTACGATTCGATCTCATGTATTGACGCTTTGCCTGTTTGATGGTTCGTCGGAGGGCAAGGCGGGATTTCTTATAAGCTTCCGGGTTAGAGTCCCGCTCCTTGAAAGTGGCAGCTCTAAATCAAATCAAATCAAATCAAATGTTATTTGTCACATACACATGGTTAGCAGATGTTAATGCGAGTGTAGCGAAATGCTTGTGCTTCTAGTTCTGACAATGCAGTAATAACGAACAAGTAATCTAACTAACAATTCCAAAAAAACTACTGTCTTATACACAGTGTAAGGGGATAAAGAATATGTACATAAGGATATATGAATGAGTGATGGTACAGAGCAGCATAGGCAAGATACAGTAGATGATATCGAGTACAGTATAACATATGAGATGAGTATGTAAACAAAGTGGCATAGTTAAAGTGGCTAGTGATACATGTATTACATAAGGATGCAGTCGATGATATAGAGTACAGTATATACGTATGCATATGAGATGAATAATGTAGGGTAAGTAACATTATATAAGGTAGCATTGTTTAAAGTGGCTAGTGATATATTTACATCATTTCCCATCAATTCCCATTATTAAAGTGGCTGGAGTTGAGTCAGTGTCATTGACAGTGTGTTGGCAGCAGCCACTCAATGTTAGTGGTGGCTGTTTAACAGTCTGATGGCCTTGAGATAGAAGCTGTTTTTCAGTCTCTCGGTCCCAGCTTTGATGCACCTGTACTGAGCTCGCCTTCTGGATGACAGCGGGGTGAACAGGCAGTGGCTCGGGTGGTTGATGTCCTTGATGATCTTTATGGCCTTCCTGTAGCATCGGGTGGTGTAGGTGTCCTGGAGGGCAGGTAGTTTGCCCCCGGTGATGCATTGTGCAGACCTCACTACCCTCTGGAGAGCCTTACGGTCCGACAGGATGCTCTCGATTGTGCATCTGTAGAAGTTTGTGAGTGCTTTTGGTGACGAGCCGAATTTCTTCAGCCTCCTGAGGTTGAAGAGGCGCTGCTGCGCCTTCTTCACGATGCTGTCTGTGTGAGTGGACCAATTCAGTTTGTCTGTGATGTGTATGCCGAGGAACTTAAAACTTGCTACCCTCTTCACTACTGTTCCATCGATGTGGATAGGGGGGTGTTCCCTCTGCTGTTTCCTGAAGTCCACAATCATCTCCTTAGTTTTGTTGACGTTGAGTGTGAGGTTATTTTCCTGACACCACACTCCGAGGGCCCTCACCTCCTCCCTGTAGGCCGTCTCATCGTTGTTGGTAATCAAGCCTACCACTGTTGTGTCGTCCGCAAACTTGATGATTGAGTTGGAGGCGTGCGTGGCCACGCAGTCGTGGGTGAACAGGGAGTACAGGAGAGGGCTCAGAACGCACCCTTGTGGGGCCCCAGTGTTGAGGATCAGCGGGGAGGAGATGTTGTTGCCTACCCTCACCACCTGGGGGCGGCCCGTCAGGAAGTCCAGTACCCAGTTGCACAGGGCGGGGTCGAGACCCAGGGTCTCGAGCTTGATGACGAGCTTGGAGGGTACTATGATGTTGAATGCCGAGCTGTAGTCGATGAACAGCATTCTCACATAGGTATTCCTCTTGTCCAGATGGGTTAGGGCAGTGTGCAGTGTGGTTGAGATTGCATCGTCTGTGGACCTATTTGGGCGGTAAGCAAATTGGAGTGGGTCTAGTGTGCCAGGTAGGGTGGAGGTGATATGGTCCTTGACTAGTCTCTCAAAGCACTTCATGATGACGGATGTGAGTGCTACGGGGCGGTAGTCGTTTAGCTCAGTTACCTTAGCTTTCTTGGGAACAGGAACAATGGTGGCCCTCTTGAAGCATGTGGGAACAGCAGACTGGTATAGGGATTGATTGAATGTGTCCGTAAACACACCGGCCAGCTCTAGCCTTTAGCTCAGTGCGGATGTTGCCTGTAATCTATGGCTTCTGGTTGGTATATGTACATACAGTCACTGTGGGGACGATGTCATCGATGCACTTATTGATGAAGTCAATGACTGATGTGGTGTACTCCCCAATGCCATTGGAAGAATCCCAGAACATATGGCATGGCTAGCAAAACAGTCCTGTATCTTAGCATCTGCGTCATCTGACCACTTTTTTATTGACAGAGTCACTGGTGCTTCCTCCTTTAATTTCTGCTTGTAAGCAGGAATCAGGAGGATATAAGATTTGCCAAATGGAGGATGAGGGAGAGCTTTGTATATGTCTCTGTGTGTGGAGTAAAGGTGGTCTTGAGTTTTTTTCAACCCTTGTATTGGTCAGCCTGTTGCGTGCTTTGGTGTGAAATGACCCTCGTTTTGAACAGGGGTACTTCGTCATTACACAAAGGAAAAACCTCAAGCAATTTCTAAAGACTGGTGACATCCAGTGGAAGCGGTAGGAACTCCAAGAAGGTCCCTTAGAAATCTGGATTCCCAATGAATACTCATTGAAAAGAGAGTGACCTCAACAAAAAAAATCAGACATGGTTCAAACAGTTTTAGAAACTTCAGAGTGTTTTCTATCCACATCTACTAATAATATGCATATCTTATATTCTGGGGATGAGTAGCAGGCAGTTGAATTTGGGCATGCATTTCATCCTGATGTGAAAATACTGCCCCCTGTCACCAAGAAGTTAACACTCCTCAGTTAGCAGGCTCAAGCAAGCTAAAACCCACATGGTAAAAACAAACTAGCAGAAATTGTTAACATGTTATTTAAACACACTTTGCTGTAGGCTACTATTTACTAGTTAACAAAAAAACATGTATTTCATTTAAAATATATTCAACCCACCCAGTATTGTAATCAAAACTTACCAGAAAGCTTGTAGTCCTTGGCTCAGACAGTGTAGTAGTGTGGGCTCAATAGCATCTCGTTAGTGTGCAAGATCTTGAGAAACAGCTGTACATGTGATGGAAGAGTACACTGTGCATGCAGAGGGTTGCATTTCCATTGAATTTGGAATAGTTTAACCAAAATATACCACAAGACCTAGAATTGCCTTGTGTATCCCACAAAAAAGGTTCACTGTTATAAGCTAACTTTTTTGATGAATTTAAGCAAAATTCCCCAAATTCCAGGGCTTAACTTCCAATAGAATATTTCCGTAAATTTACCGGAAAGTTTCCGACCCTTTGCAACCCTAGTGTCAACCTTAGTGTTAAAAAAATCTCTAAAATCTTAGGAGGGCCAAATAAAATCACCTGTGTTCTGAGTTTGCCCTGCGGGCCGTCTACTGGGAAGCCCTGCTCTACAGTAACAGAAGCCCTGGTTGGGACCAGGCCACTGTTTACAATCTGATCGGATATTATGTTGGCCGGAGGGGTCTGAGGTTGTGTGTGTGTGCGTGTGTGTGTGCATGTGTGTGTGTGTGTGTGAGTGTGTGTGAGAGCAGCACAGGGCAGTCAATCAATGTAATTCTGTTAGACTCCTTAATGTAATGTCAGGCTAACATCTCTGAGTGACATCCTGTTAGACTACATAATGTAATGTCAGGCTAACATCTCTGAGAGACATCCTGTTAGACGTTGTAATGTAATGTCAGGCTAACATCTCTGAGTGACATCCTGTTAGACTACTCAATGTAATATCAGGCTAACATCTCTGAGTGACATCCTGTTAGCCTGACATTACATTACAGCGTCTAACATCTCTGAGTGACATCCTGTTAGACGCTGTAATGTAATGTCAGGCTATCATCTCTGAGTGACATCCTGTTAGACGCTGTAATGTAATGTCAGGCTATCATCTCTGAGTGACATGCTGTTAGACGCTGTAATGTAATGTCAGGCTATCATCTCTGAGTGACATGCTGTAATGTAATGTCAGGCTATCATCTCTGAGTGACATCCTGTTAGACGCTGTAATGTAATGTCAGGCTAACATCTCTGAGTGACATCCTGTTAGACGCTGTAATGTAATGTCAGGCTATCATCTCTGAGTGACATGCTGTAATGTAATGTCAGGCTATCATCTCTGAGTGACATGCTGTAATGTAATGTCAGGCTAACATCTCTGAGTGACATCCTGTTAGACTACATAATGTAATGTCAGGCTAACATCTCTGAGTGACATCCTGTTAGATGCTGTAATGTAATGTCAGGCTAACATCTCTGAGTGACATCCTGTTAGACTACATAATGTAATGTCAGGTGAACATCTCTGAGTGACATCCTGTTAGATGCTGTAATGTAATGTCAGGCTAACATCTCTGCGTGACATCCTGTTAGATGCTGTAATATAATGTCAGGCTAACATCTCTGAGTGACATGCTGTAATATAATGTCAGGCTAACATCTCTGCGTGACATCCTGTTAGATGCTGTAATATAATGTCAGGCTAACATCTCTCAGTGACATCCTGTTAGATGCTGTAATGTAATGTCAGGCTAACATCTCTCAGTGACATCCTGTTAGATGCTGTAATATAATGTCAGGCTAACATCTCTCAGTGACATCCTGTTAGATGCTGTAATGTAATGTCAGGCTAACATCTCTGCGTGACATCCTGTTAGATGCTGTAATGTAATGTCAGGCTAACATCTCTGCGTGACATCCTGTTAGATGCTGTAATGTAATGTCAGGCTAACATCTCTGAGTGACATCCTGTTAGATGCTGTAATGTAATGTCAGGCTAACACCTCTGAGTGACATCCTGTTAGATGCTGTAATGTAATATCAGGCTAACATCTCTGCGTGACATCCTGTTAGATGCTGTAATGTAATGTCAGGCTAACATCTCTGCGTGACATCCTGTTAGATGCTGTAATATAATGTCAGGCTAACATCTCTGAGTGACATCCTGTTAGATGCTGTAATGTAATGTCAGGCTAACATCTCTGCGTGACATCCTGTTAGATGCTGTAATGTAATGTCAGGCTAACATCTCTGCGTGACATCCTGTTAGATGCTGTAATGTAATGTGAGGCTAACATCTCTCAGTGACATTCTGTTAGATGCTGTAATGTAATGTCAGGCTAACATCTCTGAGTGACATCCTGTTAGATGCTGTAATGTAATGTCAGGCTAACATCTCTGCGTGACATCCTGTTAGATGCTGTAATGTAATGTCAGGCTAACATCTCTGCGTGACATCCTGTTAGATGCTGTAATGTAATGTCAGGCTAACATCTCTGAGTGACATCCTGTTAGATGCTGTAATGTAATGTCAGGCTAACATCTCTGCGTGACATCCTGTTAGATGCTGTAATGTATTGTCAGGCTAACATCTCTCATTGACATTCTGTTAGATGCTGTAATGTAATGTCAGGCTAACATCTCTGAGTGACATCCTGTTAGATGCTGTAATGTAATGTCAGGCTAACATCTCTGCGTGACATCCTGTTAGATGCTGTAATGTAATGTCAGGCTAACATCTCTGCGTGACATCCTGTTAGACGCTGTAATGTAATGTCAGGCTAACATCTCTGAGTGACATCCTGTTAGATGCTGTAATGTAATGTCAGGCTAACATCTCTGAGTGACATCCTGTTAGACGCTGTAATGTAATGTCAGGCTAACATCTCTGAGTGACATCCTGTTAGATGCTGTAATGTAATGTCAGGCTAACATCTCTCATTGACATTCTGTTAGATGCTGTAATGTAATGTCAGGCTAACATCTCTGAGTGACATCCTGTTAGATGCTGTAATGTAATGTCAGGCTAACATCTCTGAGTGACATGCTGTAATATAATGTCAGGCTAACATCTCTCAGTGACATCCTGTTAGATGATGTAATGTAATGTCAGGCTAACATCTCTGCGTGACATCCTGTTAGATGCTGTAATGTAATGTCAGGCTAACATCTCTGAGTGACATCCTGTTAGATGCTGTAATGTAATGTCAGGCTAACATCTCTGCGTGACATCCTGTTAGACGCTGTAATGTAATGTCAGGCTAACATCTCTGAGTGACATCCTGTTAGACTCCTTAATGTAATGTCAGTCTAATATCTCTGAGTGACTACTCCTAAGGACAACTCCCGTAATGACGTCTGGGCTCTGTGTGTGTGGGGAAATATTACGTAAGCAACTGCTCATGTGCTGCTAGGGTGTCCAATATTCATCCGCTTCTTATTGTGAGGTGCATGATCTGCACAGCTCCAGACAGGATCAACAAATGACAATGGATTCGTTATGGGACTTTGACCATCAGACACATGCAGTGTGTGTGTTTGTGTGTTTGTGCGTGTTTACTCACCCCTGGGACCTATCTGATGAGGCAGCTTGAGCACAGAGTTGTCCCAGTGAGGTGGAGATACTCTTTGCCCCCAGCTTTATTTGTGTGCGTGTGTGCCTGTTATGAATGTTAGTGTGTGAGTGCCTGTGTGTGCACACATGTTGGTCTATGTGAGTGTGTTCATACCGTCACACTCCCTCTCATTTTCTCCCCATCTCCCAGTTTAATATTTCCCTACTAAACTTAACAAACCTAGAGACTGTAAAGCTAATCACTGTGGCCCAACACACAGCTAAGCTGAACAATCTTATTACATTCACCAAAGTCCTTCACTGACCACTATACAGGACACAGGAAGACACTGGCTTTTTAAATCTATAGTTGTAACTTGACTTGGGACCATATGTGTGTGCATTCCTAATAATCATAAACAACAACATGTGAGGGAAATTGAGGAAAGGAGCTTTTAAAGGTCTCTGTAGCCTCACTCTGCTTGATCACAGACACTGTAACCTGTCACATGGTTCTAACCCAAATGTACACCCATTATTACATACTATATTACATTCTGTCAGTAAGACTGATGACCAATGATCATTACACACACATTAGATTGTTACTTTATTACTATTGACAGTAATTATTGACTGTGTTATTACACATTGTAAAACAGTCTGCCCTAAACTATACTGTGCCTATATGTTTAGTGTATGCAGGCAGAGCTGGAATTTAAATTTACAAGCGCATAACTGGCCTGAGGGCTTGGCCATGTTAAAAGATATTGATGTTGTGCCCTCTCCACTCCTACCCCCAACCCCTGATCTATGTTGCTCACTCGTCTAGTTATTGAGCGGCCACCCCAGCACAACCCATCCCAGCTGACAGAGCAGAATGCGATTGGCTATTGATGTGCTCGTGACCCTGTAGAACTTCTCCCCTGACACACAGGGTCAGAGGTCAGAGGCCACATTCCACAGAGATTACAGCAGCAGCCACATAGAATTAGCCTGCCTGTCCTGGCTGCCATGGAAACAAGCAGCGATTGTGGCATTGCAGTGCCTGTACCCAGAAGGATGGGCTATAGAGGGGAGGAGAGATGAGAGGGGGAGGAGGAGAGGAGAAGAGGAGGTAGGAAGAATGGAGGCGAGCATCCTTGTATGTGTGTTCTGTAGTACTGTGTGTGTGCAACCCTTCTGCTAACAGCTGAACACAGCAGTGTCTACTGACGTCAGCCCTGACCTGGCCTATAGCCTAGCTGTGATTGACCTGGCCTATAGCCTAGCTGTAACTGACCTGACCTATAGCCTATCTGTGCCTGACCTGGCCTATCGCCTAGCTGTGACTGACCTGGCCTATAGCCTAGCTGTGACTGACCGGGCCTATAGTCTAGCTGTGATTGACCCGGCCTATAGTCTAGCTGTGATTGACCTGGCCTATAGTCTAGCTGTGACTGACCGGGCCTATAGTCTAGCTGTGATTGACCTGGCCTATAGCCTAGCTGTGACTGACCTGACCTATAGTCTAGCCGTGATTGTCCTGGCCTATAGTCTAGCCCTGACTGACCTGGCCTATAGTCTAGCCCTGACTGACCTGGCCTATAGTCTAGCTGTGACTGACCGGGCCTATAGTCTAGCTGTGATTGACCTGGCCTATAGCCTAGCTGTGACTGACCTGACCTATAGTCTAGCCGTGATTGTCCTGGCCTATAGTCTAGCCCTGACTGACCTGGCCTATAGTCTAGCCGTGACTGACCTGGCCTATAGTCTAGCTGTGATTGACCTGGACTATAGTCTAGCTGTAACTGACCTGGCCTATAGTCTAGCCGTGACTGACCTGGCCTATAGTCTAGCTGTGACTGACCTGGCCTATAGTCTAGCCGTGACTGACCTGGCCTATAGTCTAGCTGTGATTGACCTGGCTTATAGTCTAGCTGTGATTGACCTGGCCTATAGTCTAGCTGTAACTGACCTGGCCTATAGTCTAGCTGTGACTGACCGGGCCTATAGTCTAGCTGTGACTGGCCTATAGCCTAGCTGTGACTGACCTATAGCCTAGCTGTGACTGACCTATAGTCTAGCTGTGACTGACCTATAGCCTAGCTGTGACTGACCTGACCTATAGCCTAGCTGTGACTGACCTTTAGTCTAGCTGTGACTGACCTGGACTATAGCCTAGCTGTGACTGACCTATAGTCTAGCTGTGACTGACCTGGACTATAGCCTAGCTGTAACTGACCTGACCTATAGCCTAGCCGTGACTGACCTATAGTCTAGCTGTGACTGACCTATAGTCTAGCTGTAACTGACCTGACCTATAGCCTAGCTGTAACTGACCTGACCTATAGCCTAGCTGTAACTGACCTGACCTATAGCCTAGCTGAAACTGACCTGACCTATAGCCTAGCTGTGACTGACCTGGACTATAGCCTAGCTGAAACTGACCTGACCTATAGTCTAGCTGTAACTGACCTGACCTATAGTCTAGCTGTGACTGACCTATATTCTAGCTGTAACTGACCTGACCTATAGCCGAGCTGTAACTGACCTGACCTATAGTCTAGCTGTGACTGACCTGGACTATAGCCTAGCTGTAACTGACCTGACCTATAGCCTAGCTGTAACTGACCTGACCTATAGCCTAGCTGTGACTGACCTATAGTCTAGCTGTAACTGACCTGACCTATAGCCTAGCTGTAACTGACCTGACCTATAGCCTAGCTGTGACTGACCTATAGTCTAGCTGTGACTGACCTGGCCTATAGCCTAGCTGTGACTGACGTTTAGTCTAGCTGTGACTGACCTGGCCTATAGCCTAGCTGTGACTGACCTATAGTCTAGCTGTGACTGACCTGGACTATAGCCTAGCTGTAACTGACCTGACCTATAGCCTAGCCGTGACTGACCTATAGTCTAGCTGTAACTGACCTGACCTATAATCTAGCTGTAGCTGACCTGACCTATAGTCTAGCTGTTTATTTTATTTTATTTTACCTTTATTTAACTAGGCAAGTCAGTTAAGAACAAATTCTTATTTTCAATGACGGCCTAGGAACAGTTGTGACTGACCTATAGTCTAGCTGTAACTGACCTGACCTATAGCCTAGCTGTAACTGACCTGACCTATAGCCTAGCTGTAACTGACCTGACCTATAGCCTAGCTGTGACTGACCTATAGCCTAGCTGTGACTGACCTGGCCTATAGCCTAGCTGTGACTGACCTATAGCCTAGCTGTAACTGACCTGACCTATAGCCTAGCTGTGACTGACCTATAGTCTAGCTGTGACTGACCTATAGCCTAGCTGTAACTGACCTGACCTATAGCCTAGCTGTGACTGACCTATAGTCTAGCTGTGACTGACCTATAGCCTAGCCGTAACTGACCTGGCCTATAGCCTAGCTGTAACTGACCTGGCCTATAGCCTAGCTGTAACTGACCTGGACTATAGCCTAGCTGTAACTGACCTGGCCTATAGCCTAGCTGTAACTGACCTGGACTATAGCCTAGCTGTAACTGACCTGGACTATAGCCTAGCTGTAACTGACCTGGACTATAGCCTAGCTGAAACTGACCTGACCTATAGCCTAGCTGTGACTGACCTGGACTATAGCCTAGCTGAAACTGACCTGACCTATAGTCTAGCTGTAACTGACCTGACCTATAGTCTAGCTGTGACTGACCTGGACTATAGCCTAGCTGTAACTGACCTGACCTATAGCCTAGCTGTAACTGACCTGACCTATAGCCTAGCTGTGACTGACCTATAGTCTAGCTGTGACTGACCTATAGTCTAGCTGTAACTGACCTGACCTATACCCGAGCTGTAACTGACCTGACCTATAGTCTAGCTGTGACTGACCTGGACTATAGCCTAGCTGTAACTGACCTGACCTATAGCCTAGCTGTAACTGACCTGACCTATAGGCTAGCTGTGACTGACCTATAGTCTAGCTGTAACTGACCTGACCTATAGCCTAGCTGTAACTGACCTGACCTATAGCCTAGCTGTGACTGACCTATAGTCTAGCTGTGACTGACCTGGCCTATAGCCTAGCTGTGACTGACGTTTAGTCTAGCTGTGACTGACCTGGCCTATAGCCTAGCTGTGACTGACCTATAGTCTAGCTGTGACTGACCTGGACTATAGCCTAGCTGTAACTGACCTGACCTATAGCCTAGCCGTGACTGACCTATAGTCTAGCTGTAACTGACCTGACCTATAGCCTAGCTGTAACTGACCTGACCTATAGCCTAGCTGTGACTGACCTGGCCTATAGCCTAGCTGTGACTGACCTATAGCCTAGCTGTAACTGACCTGACCTATAGCCTAGCTGTGACTGACCTATAGTCTAGCTGTGACTGACCTATAGCCTAGCTGTAACTGACCTGGCCTATAGCCTAGCTGTAACTGACCTGGCCTATAGCCTAGCTGTGACTGACCTATAGCCTAGCTGTAACTGACCTGGACTATAGCCTAGCTGTAACTGACCTGACCTATAGTCTAGCTGTAACTGACCTGACCTATAGTCTAGCTGTAACTGACCTGACCTATAGCCTAGCTGTGACTGACCTGGACTATAGCCTAGCTGTAACTGACCTGGACTATAGCCTAGCTGTAACTGACCTGACCTATAGCCTAGCTGTAACTGACCTGACCTATAGCCTAGCTGTGACTGACCTATAGTCTAGCTGTAACTGACCTGACCTATAGCCTAGCTGTAACTGACCTGACCTATAGCCTAGCTGTGACTGACCTATAGCCTAGCCATAACTGACCTATAGCCTAGCTGTAACTGACCTGACCTATAGCCTAGCTGTGACTGACCTATAGTCTAGCTGTAACTGACCTATAGCCTAGCCGTAACTGACCTGGACTATAGCCTAGCTGTAACTGACCTGACCTATAGCCTAGCCGTAACTGACCTATAGCCTAGCTGTAACTGACCTGACCTATAGCCTAGATGTAACTGACCTGGCCTATAGTCTAGCTGTAACTGACCTGACCTATAGTCTAGCTGTAACTGACCTATAGTCTACCTGTAACTGACCTATAGCCTAGCCATAACTGACCTATAGCCTAGCTGTAACTGACCTGGCCTATAGCCTAGCTGTAACTGACCTGGCCTATAGCCTAGCTGTGACTGACCTGGCCTATAGCCTAGCTGTAACTGACCTGGACTATAGCCTAGCTGTAACTGACCTGACCTATAGCCTAGCTGTAACTGACCTGACCTATAGTCTAGCCGTAACTGACCTGACCTATAGCCTAGCCGTAACTGACCTGGACTATAGCCTAGCTGTAACTGACCTGACCTATAGCCTAGCTGTAACTGACCTGACCTATAGTCTAGCCGTAACTGACCTGGACTACAGCCTAGCTGTGACTTACCTGGACTATAGCCTAGCCGTGACTGACCTGGATTATAGCCTAGCTGTGACTGACCTGGACTATAGCCTAGCCGTGACTGACCTGGACTATAGCCTAGCTGTGACTGACCTGACCTATAGCCTAGCTGTGACTGACCTATAGCCTAGCTGTAACTGACCTGGACTATAGCCTAGCTGTAACTGACCTGACCTATAGTCTAGCTGTAACTGACCTGACCTATAGTCTAGCTGTAACTGACCTGACCTATAGCCTAGCTGTGACTGACCTATAGCCTAGCTGTGACTGACCTGGACTATAGCCTAGCTGTAACTGACCTGACCTATAGCCTAGCTGTAACTGACCTGAGCTATAGCCTAGCTGTGACTGACCTATAGTCTAGCTGTAACTGACCTGACCTATAGCCTAGCTGTAACTGACCTGACCTATAGCCTAGCTGTGACTGACCTATAGCCTAGCCATAACTGACCTATAGCCTAGCTGTAACTGACCTGACCTATAGCCTAGCTGTGACTGACCTATAGTCTAGCTGTAACTGACCTATAGCCTGGCCGTAACTGACCTGGACTATAGCCTAGCTGTAACTGACCTGACCTATAGCCTAGCCGTAACTGACCTATAGCCTAGCTGTAACTGACCTGACCTATAGCCTAGATGTAACTGACCTGGCCTATAGTCTAGCTGTAACTGACCTGACCTATAGTCTAGCTGTAACTGACCTATAGTCTACCTGTAACTGACCTATAGCCTAGCCGTAACTGACCTATAGCCTAGCTGTAACTGACCTGGCCTATAGCCTAGCTGTAACTGACCTGACCTATAGCCTAGCTGTAACTGACCGGACCTATAGTCTAGCTGTGACTGACCTATAGCCTAGCTGTAACTGACCTGACCTATAGTCTAGCTGTAACTGACCTGACCTATAGCCTAGCTGTGACTGACCTATAGCCTAGCCGTAACTGACCTGACCTATAGCCTAGCTGTAACTGACCTGACCTATAGCCTAGCTGTAACTGACCTATAGGCTAGCTGTAACTGACCTGGACTATAGCCTAGCTGTAACTGACCTGACCTATAGTCTAGCTGTTACTGACCTATAGTCTAGCTGTGACTGACCTGGCCTATAGCCTAGCTGTAACTGACCTGGCCTATAGCCTAGCTGTAACTGACCTGGCCTATAGCCTAGCTGTAACTGACCTGGCCTATAGCCTAGCTGTAACTGACCTGGCCTATAGCCTAGCTGTAACTGACCTGGTCTATATCCTAGCTGTAACTGACCTGGCCTATAGCCTAGCTGTAACTGACCTGGCCTATAGTCTGGCTGTGACTGACTTGACCTATAGCCTAGCTGTGACTGACATGACCTATTGTCTAGCTGTGACTGACCTGACCTATAGTCTAGCTGTAACTGACCTGGCCTATAGCCTAGCTGTGACTGACCTATAGCCTAGCTGTAACTGACCTGACCTATAGCCTAGCTGTGACTGACCTATAGCCTAGCTGTAACTGACCTGACCTATAGCCTAGCTGTGATTGACCTGGCTTATAGCCTAGCTGTGACTAACCTATAGCCTAGCTGTGACTGACCTGGCCTATAGCCTAGCCGTAACTGACCTGGCCTATAGCCTAGCTGTGACTATTATAGTTTAGCTGTGACTGACCTGACCTATAGTCTAGCTGTAACTGACCTGGCCTATAGCCTAGCTGTAACTGACCTGACCTATAGCCTAGCTGTAACTGACCTGACCTATAGTCTAGCCGTAACTGACCTGGCCTATAGTCTAGCTGTAACTGACCTGGCCTATAGTCTGGCTGTGACTGACTTGACCTATAGCCTAGCTGTGACTGACATGACCTATTGTCTAGCTGTGACTGACCTGACCTATAGTCTAGCTGTAACTGACCTGGCCTATAGTCTAGCTGTAACTGACCTGGACTATAGCCTAGCTGTAACTGACCTGAGCTATAGCCTAGCTGTAACTGACCTGACCTATAGTCTAGCCGTAACTGACCTGGACTACAGCCTAGCTGTGACTGACCTGGACTATAGCCTAGCCGTGACTGACCTGGACTATAGCCTAGCTGTGACTGACCTGGACTATAGCCTAGCCATGACTGACCTGGACTATAGCCTAGCTGTGACTAACCGGGCCTATAGTCTAGCTGTGACTGACCTATAGCCTAGCTGTGACTGACCTATAGCCTAGCTGTAACTGACCTGACCTATAGCCTAGCTGTGACTGACCTATAGCCTAGCTGTAACTGACCTGACCTATAGTCTAGCTGTAACTGACCTGACCTATAGCCTAGCTGTAACTGACCTGACCTATAGCCTAGCTGTGATTGACCTGGCTTATAGCCTAGCTGTGACTAACCTATAGCCTAGCTGTGACTGACCTGGCCTATAGCCTAGCCGTAACTGACCTGGCCTATAGCCTAGCTGTGACTATTATAGTTTAGCTGTGACTGACCTGACCTATAGTCTAGCTGTAACTGACCTGGCCTATAGCCTAGCTGTAACTGACCTGACCTATAGCCTAGCTGTAACTGACCTGACCTATAGTCTAGCCGTAACTGACCTGACCTATAGTCTAGCCGTGACTGACCTGGACTATAGCCTAGCTGTGACTGACCGGGCCTATAGTCTAGCTGTGACTGACCTATAGTCTAGCTGTGACTGACCTATAGTCTAGCTGTAACTGACCTGGCCTATAGTCTAGCTGTAACTGACCTGACCTATAGCCTAGCTGTGACTGACCTATAGCCTAGCTGTGACTGACCTGGACTATAGCCTAGCTGTGACTGACCTATAGCCTAGCTGTAACTGATCTGACCTATAGTCTAGCTGTAACTGACCTGGCCTATAGTCTAGCTGTAACTGACCTGACCTATAGCCTAGCTGTAACTGACCTGCCCTATAGTCCAGCTGTAACTGGCCGGGCCTATAGCCTAGCTGTAACTGACCTGGCCTATAGCCTAGCTGTAACTGACCTGGCCTATAGCCTAGCCGTAACTGACCTGGCCTATAGCCTAGCTGTGACTATTATAGTCTAGCCGTGACTGACCTGGCCTATAGTCTGGCTGTGACTGACTTGACCTATAGCCTAGCTGTAACTGACCTGGCCAATCTCATTGGTTAGAGATCTACCGCTCAGATTGTTTTTAAACATTCTTAAAAAGCATAAGCCTATGCAACATTAACCAATTAAAAAGAGTTCTGTAGCACTGAAGTTTGTGCAGTAGGCTATAGGCCCAATACATTAAGACCATGGCTTCTCTGGTTGCATATCAAACAAATGAAGTGTCATGAATATATTTAACCTCTGTACATATAGGGTTAAGTGCCAAGGTTGTGTAATGGCATGATTGATGTGTGTTTTGACAGGCTTGCTTGCCTTTGCCCTCTCTGACCCTTCCTGCTCTGATCAGGCTTGGTGTGTTCACACTGGCGGGCTACGAGCCTTGTTGTGTGCTCGCCTGGCTTCCTTGTGTGGGGAGGGGGTTAGGACTGGTTTGTGTGTGTGTGCCTCTTTAGTATGTGAGTGAATAACTGTGTCTTTAGTATGTGAGTGAATAACTGTGTCTTTAGTGTGTGTTGTGTGTGTGCGACAGTGACCTAGATCTTCCACCCTGGATCACAGTGGAGATATGGCGACTTGAGCCCAGTCAGGCGTGGTCTCTCTCTATGCAGCACTCTGCCACAAAGTCTCACCAGATGTCAGCCTCTGTCTCTCTCTCTCTGTCTGCCTGTCTGCCACTGCCTGTCTGCCACTGTCTGCCTGCCTGCCTGTCTGCCACTGTCTCCCACTGCCTGCCTGCCTGCCTGCCACTGTCTGCCTCCCTGTTTGCCACTGTCTGCCTGTCTGTCTGCCTGTCTGTCTGCCTGTCTGTCTGCTACTGTCTGCCTGTCTGTCTGCCTGTCTACTACTTACCCATACATACTGTACATACATACAGCCCTGTGTGGAAGTATTTGGGCTCAGCTCTAATGCAGTGTACTCCTATGGATTAGTGGTGCTGATGTACAGTATATGGTTCCTAATGGACTCGCTGTCATGTGGATTTGAGGCACATTGGTTAACATTAGCAGGGAAGTGTACAAAGGCATCAACTGTGTTTATGATAGTGAGGGCACAGACTGCTCAATACATTGGAATGTAGAAAATATGATGCTATTGTTGCCGTTAGGTTTTTTGGTTCGCTTCAGCACTTGTCTTATAAGGGATGGAAAATGTGGGCACTTGATCTGTTTCTCCATAGCCACTTGTGTTCATTACAGTAGGTCAAAACAAGGTCAGACTTGTGGCGGTCCAGCTGCATAGGCGCTGTGTGGGGATGAGCAATGGATGCCAGGTACGCATCACACATTCTGTCTCAAGTTCTGTGATACACACACACACACACACACACACACACACACACACACACACACACACACACACACACACACACACACACACACACACACACACACACACACACACACACACACACACACACACTCTAAATCCCTCTCTACCCCCATTCTTCATTATCTCTGATGTCATTCTGAGCTTTGTAATCACAAGTTAAATCCATGAAACCCAGACAGTCAGTGACTGTGTGTCTCCTCCCAGTTCAAGAGATGCTATCAGTCTGTGTTAGCCATGCCAGGGATGTGTACTGTACACTGCAGTGCTGCTAATAATAGATTCTCCTCTGAGGCCAAGAGCCTAGAGAGGAGAGGACCCAGAGGCTGTGTGTGTCTGTGTTTGTGTGTGTGTAGGCTTCTCTTAATATGACTATGAGATGGAGAGACAGGGATGGGGCGGGAGGGCTGTTTGCATACATTATCTAAACAAGCAGCCCTGGCCAGAGTGGCCTTCAAGAGCCAGAAGTTACCCTCTACTCCAGGCTGGCATCATTACAACCTAGGTGCCTTACAGGGAGGGGTTGAACAAGGGAGGATACTCTATTGTCTTGGCTGACTAGCTGGCAGATAGTGAGCTCTATTCTGAACATAACATCATGGTCTCCATAAGGACTGACTAGCTGACAGATAGTGAGCTCTATTCTGAACATAACATCATGGTCTCCATAAGGACTGACTAGCTGACAGATAGTGAGCTCTATTCTGAACATAACATCATGGTCTCCATAAGGACTGCTGAAGACCGATTTGGTTTCATATTATAGCTTTCATAACACCTGCCTTATGGGCCAGGAGAACACTCAGCATAGACTGGAGCCTGCCAAGGTACTGTGTGTGTGTGTGTGTGTGTGTGTGTGTGTGTGTGTGTGTGTGTGTGTGTGTGTGTGTGTGTGTGTGTGTGTGTGTGTGTGTGTGTGTGTGGACCTAATGTTTTTCCTCTGATTACCATAAAGGGTATCATTGTGCCTTAGTTAACTACTGTATTGGCTGTGGCTATTCTTTGTTTGAGTCAGTGTTTTGGGAGTTTTTAAAGACAAAACCTTAAACAAACAACAGCGTGTGTTTGTGGGCTTATGTAGACTTTGTGTGTGTGTGTCTCTTTCTGTAGTAATGTGAAAGATGAGTAAAGTGTGATGGTAGAGGACTTGGATTAGAGGTGATGTGTAATGGTATACTGGTATGGATCCACATAACGGCATGTATTTTCAATAAGTTCTACAATTTGGACTACTTCACTTTCAGTTTTCATCTAGTTTGGTTGAGTATACAATTAGAAAGCCCATTAAAACCATGTAGAAATCATTAGTTGTCATCCTAGGGTCATGCCCTACTCATAAAACATGAAGAACCTTAAAACCAAAAACACCGCCATACCGTAAAAAGCAAGAAAAATGTTGGGATATTATATTTTGGCACAGCCCTCAGTTGTACTCGTCTGTGTATGATGGGAGACATGTCGAGGCTGGCCAGGACATGTCTGATGACAGACAACTAGGTTAGTCCCTGGGTGTCTCCCTCAGGGGACGTCAGTCATTGTTAGGAGCCAGGGACGTTTACACATCCTAGAGGACTGTGTTATTATGACCATGTTACACAACTGACCTACAGTGCTGGAAAACTAGTGTGCTTGGCACTGATTTGAGAGGGTTCATTCCTCGATGACTTGTGTTATTCCCCTAATACCCTTCCTCGATAGGATAGGCTCTCCTGTCAACAGGCCTGGGCGGCAGATGGTCACAGTGTCTTCTCTTCACATCCTGGTTCATACACACCAATCAACCTGGAAGACTAGGGATTAGGGAGGAAATCATAGTGTGTGTGTGTGTGTGTGTGTTACCAGAGCATGGGTCAATTCATTTTACATTCCTGTCAACTGAATTGGAATTCGTCCGGAGGGGGACCGACGGATTCATTCTCTGAATTGATAGGAATTTTAATCAAATGTAATCCAGATTTTGTTTTTGAAATGAAAATGTGTGTTGTGAAATATAGGGCATTGTCGTCGTCCCCCCCCCCCCCCCTGTGGGTACAGTGAACATTTTTATTTTATTTTATTTTATTTTTATTTCACCTTTATTTAACCAGGTAGGCTAGTTGAGAACAAGTTCTCATTTGCAACTGCGACCTGGCCAAGATAAAGCATAGCAGTGTGAGCATACAACAAAGAGTTACACATGGAGTAAACAATTAACAAGTCAATAACACAGTAGAAAACGAAGGGGGGGTCTATATACAATGTGTGCAAAAGGCATGAGGAGGTAGGCAAATAATTACAATTTTGCAGATTAACACTGGAGTGATAAAAGATCAGATGGTCATGTACAGGTAGAGATATTGGTGTGCAGAAGAGCAGAAAAGTAAATAAATAAAAACAGTATGGGGATGAGGTAGGTGAAAAGGGTGGGCTATTTACCAATAGACTATGTACAGCTGCAGCGATCGGTTAGCTGCTCAGATAGCTGATGTTTGAAGTTGGTGAGGGAGATAAAAGTCTCCAACTTCAGCGATTTTTGCAATTCGTTCCAGTCACAGGCAGCAGAGTACTGGAACGAAAGGCGGCCAAATGAGGTGTTGGCTTTAGGGATGATCAGTGAGATACACCTGCTGGAGCGCGTGCTACGGATGGGTGTTGCCATCGTGACCAGTGAGCTGAGATAAGGCGGAGCTTTACCTAGCATAGACTTGTAGATGACCTGGAGCCAGTGGGTCTGGCGACGAATATGTAGCGAGGGCCAGCCGACTAGAGCATACAAGTCGCAGTGGTGGGTAGTATAAGGTGCTTTAGTGACAAAACGGATGGCACTGTGATAGACTGCATCCAGTTTGCTGAGTAGAGTGTTGGAAGCCATTTTGTAGATGACATCGCCGAAGTCGAGGATCGGTAGGATAGTCAGTTTTACTAGGGTAAGCTTGGCGGCTTGAGTGAAGGAGGCTTTGTTGCGGAATAGAAAGCCGACTCTTGATTTGATTTTCGATTGGAGATGTTTGATATGAGTCTGGAAGGAGAGTTTGCAGTCTAGCCAGACACCTAGGTACTTATAGACGTCCACATATTCTAGGTCGGAACCATCCAGGGTGGTGATGCTAGTCGGGCATGCAGGTGCAGGCAGCGACCGGTTGAAAAGCATGCATTTGGTTTTACTAGCGTTTAAGAGCAGTTGGAGGCCACGGAAGGAGTGTTGTATGGCATTGAAGCTTGTTTGGAGGTTAGATAGCACAGTGTCCAAAGACAAGTATATAGAATGGTGTCGTCTGCGTAGAGGTGGATCAGGGAATCGCCCGCAGCAAGAGCAACATCATTGATATACACAGAGAAAAGAGTCGGCCCGAGAATTGAACCCTGTGGCACCCCCATAGAGACTGCCAGAGGACCGGACAGCATGCCCTCCGATTTGACACACTGAACTCTGTCTGCAAAGTAATTGGTGAACCAGGCAAGGCAGTCATCCGAAAAACCGAGGCTACTGAGTCTGCTGATAAGAATATGGTGATTGACAGAGTCGAAAGCCTTGGCAAGGTCGATGAAGACGGCTGCACAGTACTGTCTTTTATCGATGGCGGTTATGATGTCGTTTAGTACCTTGAGTGTGGCTGAGGTGCACCCATGACCGGCTCGGAAACCAGATTGCACAGCGGAGAAGGTACGGTGGGATTCGAGATGGTCAGTGACCTGTTTGTTGACTTGGCTTTCGAAGACCTTAGATAGGCAGGGCAGGATGGATATAGGTCTGTAACAGTTTGGGTCCAGGGTGTCTCCCCCTTTGAAGAGGGGGATGACTGCGGCAGCTTTCCAATCCTTGGGGATCTCAGACGAGATGAAAGAGAGGTTGAACAGGCTGGTAATAGGGGTTGCGACAATGGTGGCAGATAGTTTCAGAAATAGAGGGTCCAGATTGTCAAGCCCAGCTGATTTGTACGGGTCCAGGTTTTGCAGCTCTTTCAGAACATCTGCTATCTGCTAACATTGTGTTGAATACCATGCAGTTGAGTGTCGAGGGGGTTGGACATTCCACCTCTGTGCGTGTCATAGGCAGCATGTTATTGCCATGCGTACAGCAGGATGGGAGCGCCGTCACACACATCATCCAGTGGACACACTTCCCGGAACGCTCTCTCACTCACCATCAGTGTTCCCTGAAACAACTTTACTGTTACAATGCTCATGTCATGAAATCAGGTCTATCTTTACTATACTGTACCTGTGATCTATAAGGTTATTATGCATTAATACACACCCACACACACACATCAAAATGAGAAGTTCATTCAGTGGCACTAACATATCTAGATGAAGCATGGATTGTAGACTATTCCATGTCACTGGTGCACAAGACGAGAAGGCAGTCTTTCCTAATACTGTAGATGTCCTGGGATTTTACGTAGCATGCATGCAACCACACACACAAACTCAGTTACATCACTGTATTTCTATTCTCCATGTTCTAAATTCAGCCTTGAGCAGCAGTTCCCACCCTTCATCCAACCACACCTCTCTGGCCAGCTTCTAGAAGCACTCTCCCTCAGCACTGCAGGCAACGCCTGTCCAGTATACAGTACAACACTGATCTGCCAGATTCCCCTCAGCTCACTCCCCACACCGCCTAGCATTGTGTCATACTATTACTAAGCTTTTGTGGCGCACATGATTGGGATTAGTTTCCTCTCTTCCTCTGGAGAGTGACGGCAGTTTCTTATGATTGGTGAAGAATCAGCTCTTTGTCTTTGTGCTGCTGCTGCAGTCACACAACATACAGGCTGGTTTATATTTGGTGTTCTTACTCCCCCAAGTGGCTATGTGAGGACATTGAATACATTTACAAGGCCTTCCTTGAATAGAAAGTGTTGCCCTCTAGTGGTGTTTATGGATATGACATTGAGAATAGTACTATAATGAGAAGTAGTTTGGATATTATATTAAGTGGCCCGAGGGCTTGTTTTGTTAAGAGGGTGTGAGTAGATAATAGCATTGATTTATGTTCCTTTGGATTGTATCAATATGGTATTCTGTGCCTCTTCCCTTAGTGACACTGCACCACTATTTGTTTACTTGTTGACTGTTTAATACAGTTCCCCTCATCGAAAGAGAGAGAATGTGTGAGGATTCAAACCTAATGTTGTACCCAGTGTGCTCTACAGCATGCTTCTTCCCTGGTGTGAGAGTGAGGGAGGCACCAAGCCCCGTCTCATTTCCTGTGCCCCGTGTCATAGCGCTTCTGGTTTTCTCCTCCGTTTCCCCTCTTCCGCATTTCATTCTGCAACTCCCAGCCTCAGACAGACCTGCAGACCACAGGAGAAAAGACTACGCTTCCCTCATAATCAAAACACACATGCACCTTCAGGTATGTAGGACACACACTCAGAGTAGACTGTCTTAGTTGTTGTTTAACCAAAAAACACTTTATTACAGTACATTTACCAGAGATCCATCACTCCTCAAATAAGTCACAACAGAGGTTTGACACACACACACACACACACACACACACACACACACACACACACACACACACACACACACACACACACACACACACACAGACACACACACGCACGCACGCACACACACACACACACACACACACACACACACACACACACACACACACACACACACACACACACACACACACACACACACATACTAACTGACTTCACTAGGGTCCTCACGGAGCAATTGAGGAGACAGCAATTGTCGTGAGAGAGAGGGCTGCTAGTTGGCCTGAATTCTTGAGGGTTGGGTGGGGGGCTAGCCAGGGAACCAGGGGAGGTATTGGTGGCAGCGGTGTTGGTTCTGGGGAGCTATTTTTAACAGCTGACAGCTGTCCCTGCCTTGTCTCTCTGAGAATAGTCAGCCTATCAGGGGGCTCCTCTCCCCAGCCTGTGCCCTGTGTGACGTGACGTGAGTCTGCCGGCTATCTCAGCTCTTTCACACACTCTCAACTAACTGTGTTGAACCCCCGTTACCGGGCAATGTTTTAAGGGCTTATTTCGGTCAGGGAAGGATTGGATCTACCAAACCTAACTCTATACTATTCACCTACACAGAAGACAGCAGGTAAAGGAGGAGCCGTGGTTCCAGGATTGTTGGGGGAAAGCAATAGGCCTTCTGTGGAGGAATCTGTGGGCTGAGTGTGCCGTCTCTACCATGGGTAACACTATTTTTAGGGCTGAAAGTGTTAGGTGCTAGCCATCGCTCTCTGCAACTGAGCTCAGCTAAGGGGAGCCATTTTGGCTCTGGAGATGCTAGCTAGCTATTCTAACATCCTGTTGCCTGAGCCTTGGTGTAGTGCTAGCCAATGTAACTTGGTTCATTTGGTTTGATCTGTGTGCTTTAGCATGTGTGCCAGTAGAATTCTGTAATAGTAGAAGTGAAAGGAGTGTGATTGCCAGGAAGGCTGTGATGGTAGCTGTTTGGAACTGGCTTTCATAGGCAGATTGGGCAGAAGTTGAATGGAGCCTTTGTGTCTTTTGAGTCTTGCCCCTGTTGGAAAAGTCACGTTAACTGTTCAGTGTGTGTTGGTACTTGGTATAGTGAGCTATGCTATTAGCAATGCTGACCCATTATATTTTGTGGAAATTCTACTGTTGTGACCAACTGTTGAGAGAGAATCTATTGAAAAACAACGTTTGCCAAGTTTGCATCTGTGGAAAATGGGTCTGCTATCCTGCGATTTCCTGTGTAGGGTGCCATCTGTGGGTTGACTTCCCTTTTCTGTTGTTGGGGGACCAGCCTGACCCTAGTCTACAGTACAAAGTGGATCTGAGATGCAGAAAGAGTGTGTGCTGTTTCCTCTGTCAACACCAACTGGCTGCCCTAACTCTAACTCTCTCTCAGTGGACCAGTGATTACTCAAGTTCAGTGTTGTTTTGTCACTGTTGGTTGAGTTGGAGATCCCTGAGATGACTGTCCCTCTTCCTTGTCATATGAAATCAAACCACGTTTCCAATAAGCTTTGTTATCAGGCTATGTACATTTCTGCTTTTATTGTCCGAGTCAGTCAAAGGCAGTTGTCATGTTTCACAGTGACTAATAGACATTAAAGTCTATTCCTCAGCTTTTATTTCCATTATCTCTGGGCATAGCCCTATCTCTTTACTGCACTGATTCAGTATTGTCAATACGGCTTTGTTCTGTTATTGTTAGCTAAGTCCACGGGTGTTCTCCCAAAACAGTGGCTGAGTCACATTTGCCTGAGAGTGTCAGTTACCATGCTATATCCAGGGTAGATGGCTCACTGTGCATGTTTGTGATGGTGTTTTTGTACATGTTTATGTGTGTCTCTGTGTAAACAGTGTTTATATGTATGTGTGCACAGTTGTGTGTGTGTGTTGAGAGGGAACTAGAGAGTCAACATGGCTGTACAACCTGAAGTTGGCTTCTGAGGCGTTATGCCCACGTGGCTCCTCCTAAAAAAAGCCCTGTCCTGTCTCCCTGGCCCCTGCCTGGCCGAGCCTGCCCAGTGTCCACAGCAGACCTCAGCAACCCCCCCTATTATAGACACATTAGAGCTTGTTGTGGGAGAGCCAGAGCCAGGGCTACAGACTGACTGACCCACACTAAAGCTCTCTGTTCTGGGGGGAGGATTAGGACCAGGGCTGCTCCTCATACACAGACATACAGTAGAGCATGGGGCCTGGGTATGGGGCCTGGGCATGGGGCTGGGCAGGGGAACAGGGCACGGGGCAGGAGGCCTTGGGACAGGAGGCCTGGGCATGGTGCAGGAGGCCTTGGGACAGGAGGCCTGGGCATGGGGAAGGGGGTCTGGGGGAACAGGGCCTGTCTTGGTTGGCACCATGTTTGAGCAACAGCCAGTTGTGATTTTGAGTAAAGGCCCCCACTTAACCCACAGATTCAATACTCTCAGCAGGGACAGGGAGGTGCTGTAACCCGCCTCACTGCAGCTTCTCAACAGTCTGGTATTTGGCATTGAATGTTTTCTTTATAGAAATATCCCTGAGGTACTTTTTGTGTGCCACAAATCACACAAATCATATGTTCATGTATGTAGCTATGTATGTTTATGTATATTTAGGAGAGCCCTTATCCCTCTGTTGTGTCTCTTGCTTTTCTTTGTACTCTAGACTTGATCAGTTCACTTCCTGCGACACTTGGTCTTTCACTATCCCACTGGTTACGGCCCCTAGAGTGAAAAAACTGTGATTTTGGCCTCAATTGTGAAGATCCATCCATCTGTCCAGCACTTCTCTCCATTCCTGCCCTCCCCCTCTTCCCCCCTCATCCTGCACAGCTCATGACATCAGTGCAGCCAACATGGCATTCTCATCACGCTTTTCCTTCTGGGAGCAAAAGGGAAGTCCTGTTTAGTTTTCCTCACAGCACGTTGGGGTGGGTTACGTTGGTGTGGGGACTTGGGGTGGGTTACGTTGGTGTGGGGACATGGGGTGGGTTACGTTGGTGTGGGGACATGGGGTGGGTTACGTTGGTGTGGGGACATGGGGTGGGTTACGTTGGTGTGGGGACATGGGGTGGGTTACGTTGGTGTGGGGACATGGGGTGGGTTACGTTGGTGTCTGTAGAAATGTGTGCCCTGCATGTATCACACCTCCACTAAGAGTCCATTTTGTGGCTTGAGAGTGTCATGTCGTTGAACTCTTGTGGTCTGACAGCCATGCCTCTGCTGTGGTTTTCTGACAGTGTGCTAAAAGTAACCGTTGTCATTGGATGCATGATCCAATATCAGTGTTTGACTCACCGTGGAAAAACCTTGACTGGAGTCATTTGCTTTGACAAAATGACGAGGTCCGTGATATTGCTTCAAATACTTTATTCTGGGGGAGCTCTGACTGCCATGCTGGCTGTAGATTTCGTTTTGTTTGACTGCCATTTTGTTTGACCATCACAACACATCCTGTAGCTCCACATTAAACGGATGCCTCCCGAAACATTACCCAAAATAAAAGATCATAGTGATAAATACATCAAAATAAACCCAAAGCCTTTTTAAGCAGGTCTTGTAGTTCTCAGGTGTCACTATTACATCAAAATGGGCCATATTAATGTTCCTTTGTGGCTACAGATTAGTGTCTGTGAATAATATTAGCCTTAATGTTCAAATAGACACTGTGTGGTGTGTGGTATGGTAAGTGATAGCGCTTCCACATAGTATACATCCAGGTTTGCAGCATGGTGTATGTTTTGCATGTTGTGCAGTGAGGGAGTGTTTCCTGCAAGTACCCCTGGCGAGTGACCACTTCTAAGTGTCCTAGGTTTTGACCTCAGTCCCTTGTCTTACCGAACTCTTTAGGTCAAAGAAGAGGTCAGACCACCAGGCTCCAAGACTTCAAACCAGGGTGTAAGTTGACTGGTATCGTTCTCATGTTGTGAAGCTTTAGAGCAGGGCTATTCAATTCCAGTCCTGGAGGGCCAAAACACTTCTGCTTTGCATCCTCTTTTTCTAATCAGGTACTGATTTAGTGCAATTAACTTCCAGGTAGAAACAAAAAGCAGAAGTGTTTCGGCCCTCCAGGACTGGAATTGAATAGCCCTGCTGTAGGCTTAAAAGGATACTTCGGGATTTTGGCAGTGTGAAGGAAGTTGCTATCTAGCGTTAGTGCAATGACTGGAAAACTACCTCTGACATCCTTCATACTGGACTTAGAGACATAAAAATGGTACCCACAAGTTCATCTGACTTTGAGGAAGTAGATAATGCTAAAATCCCGAAATATCCCTTTAAGCAGGAATCTTGAGTGTGTGACTAAAGGGATCACAGGTTTCTGGGGATTGGAGTCCATTATGGTAACCTCACAGAGGAGGAGAGGAAGCTACAGACTATTGAGATGTACCTGTCACGTCACTGGTCTCTTACTTGGAGGTTTGCCAGCAGTACTGTGCTTCAACAAACTGAGCCATTGGAACCACACACATCCTGACACCAGACAAGTGTCTTTCTCACCACAATAGGAGACAGTTACTCATTAACAAGCCGATGTGAAAACAGGCACAACGTGGAAGAGCGTTGTTATTTTTCTGTTCTGGATGTAATGTCACAGACGGTTGCACTTTTTAATTGCACAACAAACGCCTGGTGTTCCACGCTGTGTTTGGCTTCTATAATTGCTTTGTAAATAGTATGATTCCTTTATTTTCAAATGACAGTTTCTTGCCTCGCTGTGGGAATGTAGCCATATCCCAACATAGCCTAAAGATGAACAAACAGGCAGTTTATAATATGCAACATCCGCACCAATATAAAAGATATTCAGCAACTCTTGGGGGACGCTACTTTATTATTAAAACCAACGTGTTTATTTATTTATGTATTTTTTTAACCTTTATTTAACTAGGCAAGTCAGTCTGACTCCCTGATGAAGGCTATTGGTTTTGATAATAAACAAGTGTGTTTCTTGTCAACTTATATTGCCCTTCAAGAGTTTCTGAATATCTTCCAAATATCCAGTTTTCTCTATTAATGCAGTTTGGTTGCAAAGCGAACCACAGTTGACCTTTTCCCTCTCCCAGTCAGAGAGCTCACACACTGTGCCCTCGGTACTGTAGGGAGACTGATGTGCTGAGCCAGGCAGTGTTCCCTCGCCGGGTACTGTAGGGAGACTGATGTGCTGAGCCAGGCGGTGTTCCCTCGCCGGGTACTGTAGGGAGACTGATGTGCTGAGCCAGGCGGTGTTCCCTCGCCGGGTGCTGTAGGGAGACTGATGTGCTGAGCCAGGCAGTGTTCCCTCGCCGGGTACTGTAGGGAGACTGATGTGCTGAGCCAGGCGGTGTTCCCTCGCCGGGTGCGGTAGGGAGACTGATGGGCTGAGCCAGGCAGTATTGCCTCGCCGGGTACTGTAGGGAGACTGATGTGCTGAGCCAGGCGGTGTTCCCTCGCCGGGTGCGGTAGGGAGACTGATGGGCTGAGCCAGGCAGTATTGCCTCGCCGGGTGCGGTAGAGAGACTGATGTGCTGAGCCAGGCGGTGTTCCCTCGCCGGGTGCGGTAGGGAGACTGATGTGCTGAGCCAGGCAGTATTCCCTCGCCAGGTACTATAGGGAGACTGATGTGCTGAGCCAGGCAGTGTTCCCTTGCCGGGTACTGTAGGGAGACTGATGGGCTGAGCCAGGCAGTATTGCCTCACCGGGTACTGTAGGGAGACTGATGGGCTGAGCCGGGCAGTGTTCCCTCGCCGGGTGCTGTAGGAAGACTGATGGGCTGAGCCAGGCGGTGTTCCCTCGCCGGGTGCTGTAGGGAGACTGATGTGCTGAGCCAGGCGGTGTTCCCTCGCCGGGTGCTGTAGGGAGACTGTTGCGCTGAGCCAGGCGATATTCCCTCGCCGGGTACTGTAGGGAGACTGATGTGCTGAGCCAGGCGATGTTCCCTCGCCGGGTACTGTAGGGAGACTGATGTGCTGAGCCAGGCGGTGTTCCCTCGCCGGGTGCGGTAGGGAGACTGATGGGCTGAGCCAGGCAGTATTGCCTCGCCGGGTGCGGTAGAGAGACTGATGTGCTGAGCCAGGCGGTGTTCCCTCGCCGGGTGCGGTAGGGAGACTGATGTGCTGAGCCAGGCAGTATTCCCTCGCCAGGTACTATAGGGAGACTGATGTGCTGAGCCAGGCAGTGTTCCCTTGCCGGGTACTGTAGGGAGACTGATGGGCTGAGCCAGGCAGTATTGCCTCACCGGGTACTGTAGGGAGACTGATGGGCTGAGCCGGGCAGTGTTCCCTCGCCGGGTGCTGTAGGAAGACTGATGGGCTGAGCCAGGCGGTGTTCCCTCGCCGGGTGCTGTAGGGAGACTGATGTGCTGAGCCAGGCGGTGTTCCCTCGCCGGGTGCTGTAGGGAGACTGTTGCGCTGAGCCAGGCGATATTCCCTCGCCGGGTACTGTAGGGAGACTGATGTGCTGAGCCAGGCGATGTTCCCTCGCCGGGTACTGTAGTGAGACTGATGTGCTGAGCCAGGCAGTGTTCAGCACAGGGCGAAAGAGGACGGTGTGTCTTTAACACTTACTCTGCAGCGGTGTAGACAGGGAGAGTGACAGAAGAACAGTAGAGAACCAGCAGGAAACCAGGCCTTGATCCCCAGCCTGCCGGCATCCCACAGGCTGCGTCCCCAGCACTCAGCCGCCTGTCTGGAGGGATCCACGGCTAAGCCCCCCTGGGAGCCATGGAGCCATGTCAGGTACTGTAGCGACTGGAGCATAGGAAGAGGGGAAGATGAGACACTAAAGCAGGTTATTATTGCATTCAAGTGTGGAGGTTGGCTCTGTCTGTGGAGGGCAGTGTAATGTGTTGGGTTATAACAAGGTCTGTAGGAAGGCAGGGATATTCAAGTGTAAAATACTAGGGGAGAGATAGGAATGTGTGTCATTGGTACAATGCTCAGTTAGGAGGACAGTGTGTTTGGCACGATGCTCAGTTAGTGTGGGGAGTGAGGTTAGGAAGAACAGTGTGTTTGGCACAATGCTCAGTTACTGTGGGGAGTGAGGTTAGGAAGAACAGTGTGTTTGGCACGATGCTCAGTTAGTGTGGGGAGTGAGGTTAGGAAGGACAGTGTGTTTGGCACGATGCTCAGTTAGTGTGGGGAGTGAGGTTAGGAAGGACAGTGTGTTGGGCACGATGCTCAGTTAGTGTGGGGAGTGAGGTTAGGAAGGACAGTGTGTTGGGCACGATGCTCAGTTACTGTGGGGAGTGAGGTTAGGAAGGACAGTGTGTTTGGCACGATGCTCAGTTAGTGTGGGGAGTGAGGTTAGGAAGGACAGTGTGTTTGGCACGATGCTCAGGTAGTGTAGGGAGTGAGGTTAGGAAGGACAGTGTGTTGGGCACGATGCTCAGTTAGTGTGGGGAGTGAGGTTAGGAAGGACAGTGTGTTTGGCACGATGCTCAGTTAGTGTGGGGAGTGAGGTTAGGAAGGACAGTGTGTTTGGCACGATGCTCAGTTAGTGTGGGGAGTGAGGTTAGGAAGGACAGTGTGTTTGGCACAATGCTCAGTTAGTGTGGGGAGTGAGGTTAGGAAGGACAGTGTGTTGGGCACGATGCTCAGTTAGTGTGGGGAGTGAGGTTAGGAAGGACAGTGTGTTTGGCACGATGCTCAGTTACTGTGGGGAGTGAGGTTAGGACGGACAGTGTTAGCGTGTGATATGCAGCTGGGAGAAAGATTCTGCACAGGTGTGTGTGTTTGAGGGATATAGCAGCTGCAGCTGAGTGAAGGTGTGTGTGTCATTAGCTCTTTCATTAGAAGCGCGGTGCTCCAGTGCAGAGAGGGGGCCAAGTCATCGCCCGTAGACACCTCTGCTATCTCAGTCTGAAACCTCCACGCACCACCTCTCATATCAACCCATCCTGTTCTATTTCAGGACCTGGGCAGGCATGTGGCAGTTGGGTGAGCATAACAGCATGCCTGTCCAGGAGAGCAAACAAGCACAGTAGACACAATCCTGCTAATGCTTAGGACCTGTGATCTCTTTGGTCAACCATACATACACTATCAGACGATCCAGACCAACACAGGGCTGCTCAGATAAGGTTTTTGGTTGAGTAACAAAATTGGAGTTTGCATAGGCTTTAAGCTGAGCTGCGTGAGTTTACTTTAAGTCTGTTCTGGTTTCTCCTCATGTGTCTTGCTGCTCTGCTCTCTCCCTCCCTGTTGTGTGAGTAGTCAGACAGCGACAGTGGCAGTATGAGTATCCGCTCCCAGTCCGTGCCTAGTCTGGAGCCTTGCAGGGGCCTACTCTGCAGTAAAAGCCCTGAGCCGGCCAAGACACCACCCGGGGTCAGGGTCAGGAGTCCCTCACCACCCAGGGTACGCAGGGATGTAAAGGTCCCTGAACGCTTCAAAAGTCCAGTGCCTCCGATCCAGATGCCAGCACAACGCTTCAGGAGCCCTGACCCACTCAGAGCTTCCATGATTAGCCCTGAGCCTGTGCTGAACGGGAACAGCAAGCCCAACGGATCTGTTAATGGAAGTGCTGTCAATGGAAGCTCTGCCAACGGTAGTGCCAACCAGCCAGACCTGGACAACGATGATCAGAGCCTTACCCGCAAGAAGGTAGTGAAGGTGGTACGTCGAGTGGTGAGGAAGGTACTACCTGCAGAAGAGGAGTATGCTCCAACTCCTGAGCCTACCAAACCTGCCCCTGAACCTCCTAAATTGGTGCTATCGCAAGTGCTAAGATCTGTGCCCAAGGTCCCAAAGGTTCCACTGTTCTCTTTCAAGCACGACACCATCAAGACAGAGGAGAAGGACAATATATCAGCTGGGCTGGCCAGCCTCATGGTCCGCGGGAGGACCAGGGACCGCCCTCGCACACGCAAAGATGGGCCACCTGAAAAAAAACAGGAGGAAGCGGGGGAAAGAGAGGAAAAAGAAAGTCCAAAGTTGGTTGATATTAAATCTAGCCTTAAAGTCGTCCCAGTTTCAAAACCGGAAGATAAGACTCCCGTGTTGGCAGCACCTGCCAAAGTTCCTCCTACTGCCTCTACTTTGACCTTGGTTCCCTCCAAGTCTGCACCCGCAGGCTTCATCCCTGCCTCAAAACCTTCCTCGCTCTCCCCTCCCGCAGGTTTCATTCTACCACCAAAATCAGCCTCCCTTAGCCCACCTGATGGGTTTGTACCAGCACCAAAATCAGCCCCCCTTTGCCCACCAAATGGGTTTGTACCAGCACCAAAATCTACCCCTCTTTCCCCTCCAGCAGGGTTTGCACCAGCCCCAAAATACACTGCTGTTACTCCTTCAGCTATCACTGTAGCTCCCAAATCCTCTCCAGCCATTCACCCGCCATGCTTCGTCCCACCACTAAAATCGACCCATATGTCCTCACCTGCCGGGTTCATACCAGTCCCAAAATATATACCCCTTTCCCCATCTGCTGGTTTTGTCCCCTCTTATAAATCCTCCCCTGTCACTCCCCCTTCAGCATCCGTTCCCACCTCCAAGTCCTCCTCCAGTACTTCCGCTGCAGGGTTCGTCCCAGACCCCAAGGCCTCGCATCTCTACCCTAACCCTCCCAAGTCCTCGGCTCTCTCCCCTCCTCCTGCAGTCACTCCCAAGGCGAGTACCCTCTCTCCACCACCGGAGTTCATTCCGCCCCCCAGACAGCCAACCGTGAAGAAGCCTGAGGTAGGCCTACTGTCCACACTGCATGGACCACTTTTGAGTCAATGTGTGAAAAAACGGATGTTAATTGCTAATGCACAAACAGCACTTTTTGCATCTCTATGATAACTCCAGTCATTTTTGTGTGTGTGTGTGGGGTGTAATTTGAACTAACTTCACTTATCTTGTTGAGGTCTCTACTTGTTAGCAGAGTTTCAGCTACATTTTGGTGCTACGATGGGCCCAGCCTGCCAAATTGCTCTCAACTCCCTATTGAAGTCATTTGCTTCCTCAGAACTTTCTCATCTACACAAAGTCAGTTTATTTCTCAGTCTGTCTAAGGGTGCAGTCTTATGGGGCTGAAGCGTTTGTTGTGTTCGATGCTCTGATACCAGCTCCATCTCTCTCTGAGTCTCTCATGGGGGATGGAGCCTGTCTCACACAGCTCTTCTTCCTCACATCTCTCTCCTCTGAGACGCCAGGGCTGCTGAAACAGCTTCCACCAAAACAAACAACAAGTTCAGTAGCTCTTTTTCCCTCCAGCCTCAACCCAAGAGACCCTGCTGTCATCTGCAGCTTGGGAACATTGTTTATTGAGGTTAGCCTGTGGGGGGGTTTTCCAAAGGAGGAAAAAGCATATCGGGGTGGAATGTTCTGTTGCTGTGGCCTGGAGTTCCATGGAGACCCGCAGAGCTAATTACCGATAGTGACATTGTCTTTCTGGGAAATAAAGTTCAAAGCTGCGCTGCAGCCACTTTGGCAGGCTTTGGGATAAGAGAACTATCTATACATTTTGCAGGTGCCAGATATGTTGAAAAGCTTTGGTATTTTTGCTGGATTCTCGCTGAGTTTTGGCAATTACGGGCCTCTCAGGGTCTTTGTTTACTTGGCTAGCTGACCGTAGGCTGGCTTTGACCGCTGCAGTGACTATCTGAATTTGCTATAATTGTCTAAGGCTAAAGTTTGCTTGTGTATTGTTATCCAAGCTAGTTATAGTTTTGCTTGGCTTCGCCCTGTGCATTGAGATCTGAATAATTTCACATCCAAGTTGACTGTTGATTTGCTCACTACCTTAGCTAGACTCTGGATGTCTGGAGCATGGCTTGTTGTGGGTTTGTTCAGCATGGTTGTATAATTTCTTTATCTTGTGGACTACTTGTATGTGTGTGTACATTACTTACGGTGTGCTTGTGCTCGTGGATGTATCTGTGTGTACAATTTTGAAGGTGAAGGCTTTGGCAACCTCTCCCCTGTCCTCTGTTCCCATTGAGAAGGCTTCACCGCAGAACAATTCATCAACCATTACCCCAAACATTACCCAAAAGGTGTGTATGTGTGTGTGTGTGTTGGTGTGTCCCACAGCATTCACACAGGTCACTGTTGCTATGCTGTGGACATGAGGTATTGTAACCAAGTGTGTGTGAGTTCAGGATTGGCACGGCATCTAGCGAACATCTCATAGCATGAAAAAAAGTACACATTTCTGTTGTCAATGAAGCAGTGTTGAATGTGGTCCGCTAGAATAGTGCGCTTTGAGTAGTAGTTTCAGATCTCAACCTGTTGGCGATCTGACCTCCAGGAGGTGCCACTCAGTCCCACTGAAGAGGCTCATAGACGCCTGGAGAGGATCTTCACTGCGCCTGTAAAGTCCCACCTTCCCTCGTCTCTATTTATTTCTTTATTTCTTTATCTTTCTCCCGCTCACCATCTCTCTATGATCTCCACTCCCTCTGGACTGCCTAGATACATGCTTCTCCTCTCATGTGTTTCACTTGTTTAATCTTTACTTTCTTTCCTTTATTCATTTTAACAGGACACATTAACATTCCATAAATGCGTTTTATTTTTCATGAATGCTCTTCATCATGCTCTTTATCTCTCTTTCTGTCTTTCTGTTCTTCACTGGATGATCTTTATGATGATAGCTAATAGTCATTTGTCATTTTATTTTTTGTCACATTTAATTTAAAGTACAGATGTATTCATTTGGGCCATACCCATTGCTTGGCTAGCCAAACGTCTTGCTCCAGCCAAGTGCTACGCCACGCCCACGGACGCTAGTTTCTTTTCCACAATGAATCTGGATCTTAGTACCTCCACGACGAGTTCTAGAATGCAAATACAGAAACTGATGGATTCGGCCAGAGCCTGATTAGTTAGAAATGGAACAATCGGCAATGATGTTTTTTTTTTCACTACATCCCTCATGTTGACATCACTACAAATGACTTCATTCATGGCAGTCTCAGACTGAAGTATGTATCGAACATAGAGCAGCAGAACAATACCCATGCATGACTGAGTTACTGCATGTTTTCATGTTCACAATTAATTGAACTAATTTTCTGTCTATGCTGCTTTCTTTTTCCATTCTTGTTTTGTCACCTGTCAAACATTATCTTTCTTTCCCTCCCTCTTTCTAATTGGTGCTTGGCTGCATCTTTCTGTGGCGGTTGTATGGCTAGCTGGAGCCTGTGGTTCGTGCCTCAGCTCCGCTCCTTTCTTCGGCCCCAACCCCCCCTCAGGTAGTGTGGCCCCCAGGCGTCCCCTCTGGAGGCCTGGTTGGAGTGTGTGTTTGTGTGGCGTGTTGGAGTGTAAGCCTAGATTCCTCTTCTAACTTACCCCTCTCTCACCCTGCCTGTCTGTAAGGTTCATCTGTAATGGTACTTGGTGTTTACTCTTCCTCATTTGTTTCAGACCCCAAACTCTCTGATATTTGTCCCTGATATTACCTGGTTCAGTCCTTGCTTGCCCTTCCTGTTTTTGGAACACAGACAATATTAAACAGTGATAGTGTCTAGACGTCTCAAGGGAAATCAAACAGACCTTGAACTGCATGGAAACTGACAAACCAACCCAGACAAAGGACTTTAATGTGCAGTTTTTCTTTTGTCAATAGCATGGCAGTGGAATGGATGGCCGCATGTTCGTTTTCCCGTTGTGGTGTCCAGTCGCTGTGTGAGTGAATGGCAGTGGGTGGGGGGTTATCGCGTCTGTATGTGATTTATGACTGTCAGGTGTTCCTGTCTCGTTGCTCTCTCAGTCTCCCCTTTATGACATGATTAGCTCATCTCACAGACATAGAGCCTGACCTCTCCTTGTTCTTTGCCTTCACCCTTTGCCTTCCCCCAGTTTCCCCTCATTTTCCCCACTTCCCCTCAGACTTACATAATGTGCTCGTTACTTCAAATGGTAAAACACTGGTTTGATAATGTTTTCAATGTATGTCTCATTGAAAACATTAAGGATTAGTTACTATTTCATTTGGACCAGATGGACAGTGGGTAATAGCCAACAAGCCTGGTCTTTGGCTCAAGCCGTGTTCATTCAGTCCATAAGTGAAAGGTTTGTAGGGATATCTCTCTCCACCAGGATCACCACTCTCTCTGTCCCCTGTATATACATCTGTCTATTCCAGCAGATGATGAAGGATGATGCCATGCTGGATATGCTTAATGTTTTGTGTTGTTTGGTGGATTGCTACCCTTCTTTCCACTGTAACTATAACCTTTGACCCCTCCTCTCATGCATGCCATCCTCCAGGGACAGGTGGACGAGGACCCCGTGGCCATCCTTCAGGCGTCTCACGCCGCTGCCCAACAATCCAAGGTCTGGCCTTTGCTGTGCCTGTGTGTAATTCACCCCCTCCACCTCCCACGTTCACCACTCCCACCACCGACCCCTGGAGTGCTGTGTACTCTGTGTGTTGTGATCCATTGCAGTGTCACCCCTCACCCTTTCCCCCCACCAAACACACCTGCATAGTATTCACGCACACCCAAGCCACCCGCACTCCTTTGGCCATATTTCACCTAATTAGAAACATTTCAGGGGGAAATCAGCACTCAAAATGAAGCTTTTTCGATGGCACTTAAGATACGTGGTTGTCTGGATTCCACATGATCAATCATATCATCACATTTTGTCTCGTGTAGATGTCATTGCATGACGTCAGTTCTCCATTAAGGAGGCAAAGAGACAGACACTGCAAAAAACATCATCAGATTGTGCCTGATTATACATTATTAGAAATGAGTTATATAGGCCTACATTTCACACTATGTGAATTTCATATGTTTTTATCCCGTGTTTATGTTTTACTTTATAATGTCTTGTTGTCATCCTTCAAGTCAGTCCCTAGAATTCGTTGTGTGTTGTGTTGCTGTGCTTGTGGATAGTGTATTTATTCCACTCATACTCCCCCCATCTCTCACCCACCATGCTGTGTGTGACAGTGATGTGCATCCAACAGTGTCTTTGACCAGATTCAGTTCACTGATAATTAATGTCCTCTGTCAGACGTCACTGCCTCCTGCTCTTTCTCTTTCTCTTTCTCTCTCTCTCTCTCTCTCTCTCTCTCTCTCTCTCTCTCTCTCTCTCTCTCTCTCTCTCTCTCTGTCTCTCTCTCTCTCTCTCTGTCTCTCTCGGTCTCTCTCTCTCTCTCTCTCTCTCTCTCTCTCTCTCTCTCTCTGTCTCTATCTCTCTCTCTCTCTCTCTCTCTCTCTCTCTCTCTCTCTCTCTCTCTCTCTCTCTCTCTCTCTCTCTGTCTCTCTCTCTCTCTGTCTCTCTCTCTCTCTGTCTCTCTCGGTCTCTCTCGGTCTCTCTCTCTCTCTCTCTCTCTCTCGGTCTCTCTCTCTCTCTCTCTCTCTCTCTCTCTCGCTCTCTCTCTCAGTCTCGGTCTCTCTCTCACATACACACACACACACAGCCGGAAGGAGCATGTCCAGTGGAGTGTGAGAGGCTTTGGGGAGGTCAAGCATGGTAACACGGAGCGGTCAGGCGTTTCTAGGCGACACACCGAGCAGAGCTGAGCTGGAGAAATGTCTCTGTGATCTGGGACTCTGAACTGTGTTTTTATCTCTGCCTGATCCACCGGCCTTTCCAGCGCTCTGCCTTTCATCACAACATGTACTATTAGCAAGTCCACTGCATGCCCACTGTCAGCCCATTATCTCCAATGCTATTGGACATAATTGTGTAACATGCTATAAGCTCTCAACCAGTTACTTTAAACACATGTGAGTGAATGTTATTGATGTGAACAGGTGTGTTTGTAGGGAGCACATGTCCTCTCAAGTCTAAAGCCTCTCTGTGGTTGAAAACTGCTGAGTGATATCTACTTCAGCCACAGAAAGGCCCAGTGAAAGCTGACATGGCCTAAGGTCATTGTTTTGCTGTGTGTGACTGGTTTTCTCCACAATCTCTTCCAGGTGAAGACAGAGGAGCAGATAGCCACAGAGCAGGCATGGTACGGCTCAGAGAAGGTCTGGCTGGTCCACAAGGATGGCTTCTCCCTGGGTAAGTTGGACCAGGAGGGATGCAGAGCTTGGGCCCTGCTAATTTTTACCATTGCTTTTAAACTATGGGTTATTGTTTTTTCCTGAAACCATGTCTGTGCACACTCCAACCAATAAGTTATATCCTAATAAGTTATTTGTGTGTGTGTATCTGTCTGTCTGTCTGTCTGTCTGTCTCTGTGTGTGTGTGTGTGTGTGTGTGTGTGTGTGTGTGTGTGTGTGTGTGTGTGTGTGTGTGTGTGTGTGTCCATAGCGACACTGCTGAAGACTGAGGCGGGCTCCCTGCCGGAGGGGAAGGTGAAGATCAAACTGGAACATGACGGGACAATCCTGGACGTAGATGAGGATGACGTGGAGAAGGTGGGGGGGGGACTACACCTTCAATGGGGTCCATGTAGGGGAAAGATCCAAGAAGGAGGGAGGGGGTCTTTGCACTTGTCAGTCAGCCCGTCTGGAGTGTGTAGCAGTCACAGATGGTCAGCCCAGGCACAGGAGATTGTGGGACGTCTGTGGAGAGGGGGACAGGTTAGAGGGGAAAAGGTGTGAGTTTTGCAGGCCTCGATCAGGTGACTCACAGACATGGCACCAGGCCCGAATCACAGAGAGATCAGTGACAGGATGCTTTAAAAACTGTTTTGGCACAAAGCATCAAAAACCTCCCATCATTCACAACATGCTGTCTCCAAGACCTTGACTAGAGGATGTCTGCTCTGCTTTCAGGAGAAATCCCCACCTGGTGTTATAGACTGTCATTTAACTCTCGTAGGGTGAACTGATAAAAAGAGTGACTTTGAACAGTTAGTGTTTTCAAAGCATCAAGGTCACTGTCTAATCATACATTTGAATTTGTTTGATTAAGAAAGTGCAAACTGGGACCTGTCTGAGGTTGGAGGGAGACATCTGATTTAATTGCGTCAAAGACTTGGCATTAGGTTCCTGGTGGCAAGTCACAGTGTGGCATACTAAATCGCTGCTCGACTTCTCTTAATATTGCTCCTCTACTCCTCAGTGAAACTCAAGACATTACCAGTGAGATTGCCAGTCTCAAATGGACCCCTAGCCTCTACCCCTATAAAGTGCTCTTTGTTTCGATCAATCTGAAAAGATGTAATAGGTCAAAAGGCATGGTGGTAATCTTGGCAGATTTTAACTCTGTTGTTGGTCATTTCTGTGAGCAGTCCCACTTCAGACAACCAGAGTCCCAGTATGTATGATGTTTTCATATTGCTGAGTGTACCTTTAATAAAGCTCTAGTATTACAACACTCCTCAGTCATTAATCGTTCACCTTTGACCTTTGCTGCTGTCCCAGGCGAACCCCCCGTCGTTTGACCGCTCTGAGGACCTGGCCTCGCTGCAGTACCTCAATGAGTCCAGTGTGATGCACTCCCTGCGGCAGCGCTACGGGGGAAACCTCATCCACACACACGCCGGGCCCAACATGGTCATCATCAATCCCCTCAGCGCTCCCTCCATGTACTCAGAGAAGGTGAGGAGAGAGGATACACACAGCAGATACATATCTACACACAGACACACACACACGCACATACCGACAGAAGCACATTTCGTGACCTTTGAGAACATATCTGTACCACTCCACTGACATGATTCTGGTTTATTCTCTGTTAGAATGGTTTCATGCATGCTACTTAATGCTATTCTTGTTTGTGCATTTCCTTGCTATTATGTCATAGTATTTGCTGTTAGGGAGAGGAGGATGGATGAATTAAAACAGGAGAGATGACTAGGAGGATAGAGAGGGAAGTCTTCAGAGGTCCACAACATGACAATGAAATCCAATTATCCTAATGAGATTTAGAGGTTAGAGTATTGAGGAAGCCTGTAGTCTGTAATATCTACTTAACTCTCATCACTCATAACAAAACGACTACCCATTAGACCTTACAGACAGGGTGCTTAGCTGGGAATGTGGCAATTTTAAGGACGCACATACACACACACACAAAGCCCCTCTGAGGACCATACAGGAGTAACTGCTGTGCACCTCTCTCTCCCCCATCTCTTCTCTCGCTCTCTTTCCTTCTCCTCGGTCCCATCAGGTGATGCACATGTTTAAGGGGTGCAGGCGAGAGGACACGGCACCTCACATCTATGCGGTGGCTCAGTCGGCCTACAGGAACCTGTTGACCACGCGTCAGGATCAGTCCATTGTGCTGCTGGGGAAGAGCGGTAGCGGCAAGACCACCAACTGTCAACACCTGGTCCAGTACCTGGTCTCCATCGCTGGCAGCACCGGAAAGATCTTCTCTGGTGAGAGAGTCCTCGGCTATGAGGAGTTAACCGCTCTCTTTTTGGCCTGGTCCTGGACTCCTTTTCACCCAGCAAGCAGTAAAGCTAATATTCAGGGCTTTTTGTCATTAAATGAAATGTAAAGCATGTTGAAGGACTGTTATAATCACCTTCCAGATGGTGGCTTGATTACTTAAGTGTTACCTAATGACCATGGTGGCATAAATTCACTTAATTACTCCATAGGTCATTTGTCTTAATAGCCTAATATATAATTAAGCACATAATGTGCATGTGTTTGTACACAGGAGGACATTCACTGAGTTGTTACTGATTAGATCAGTGTCAGCTAATTGACTGAGAATCCAGCCAGGTGCAGTAGGTGTTAGTTAGTAGGGGATAAAGAGCAGTTTCAACAGTTGCCAGCCATGGGGGAGAGTGTAGGGGTGTTACTGAGAATTTGGGAGAGGAGGAGGGAGGGGCAGCTTGATGGAAGCTGGCTTCGAAACTTTGATTTGAGGATTGGTTGTGGTTGGCTCAGTATTCCAGGTGTGTTCATGTGAGTATGTGCTCCTGTGCATGTGTGTGCGTGCGTGATGGATGAGGGGATCCCCTAATGATGCCCTGTGTAGCTGGGGGATAATTAGCAAGGCTTATCAAAACTCCTCAGCTTCTCCTGGTTAGTTGTAAGGGCCTAATGAGAGCTCCAGAATCCAGCCACCAGCCACTACTAGACTAGACTGTTAAACAGGGGAGCTGCAATGGAAGGTACAGCAGGCTATATACACTACATGGTATGTGGAAACCTGTTAGTTTCAACATCTCATTTCAAAATCATGGGCATTGATATGGAGTTGGTCCCCCCTTTGCTGCTATAACAGCCTCCACTCTTCTGGGAAGGCTTTTCACAAGATGTTAGAACATTGCTGCGGGGACTTGCTTCCATTCAGCCATAAGAGCATTAGTGAGGACGGGTGCTGATGTTGGGCGATTAGTCCTGGCTCGCAGTCAGTTTTCCAATTCATCCCAAAGGTGTTCGATGGCGTTGAGGTCAGGGCTCTGTGCAGTCCAGTCAAGTTCTTCCACACTGATCTCGAGAAACCATTTATGCTTGGACCTCGCTGGGGCATTGTCATGCTGAAACAGGAAAGAGCCTTTCTCAAACTGTTGCCACAAAGTTGAAAGCACAGAATCATCTAGAATGTCATTGTATGCTGTAGCGTTAAGATTTCCCTTCACTGGAACTAAAGGACATTAATCAATCTCCTCCAAACTTTACAGTTGGCCTTATGCATTCGGACAGGCAGCGTTCTCCTGGCATCCTCCAAACCCAGATTCGTCCGTCGCACTGTGTGATTCATCACTCCAGAGAACATGTTTCACTGCTCCAGAGTCCAGTGGTGGCAAGCTTTACACCACTTCAGCCGACGATTGGCATTGTGCATGGGGATCTTAGGCTTGTGTGCAACTGCTCGGCCATGGAAACCCATTTCATGAAGCTCCAGAAAAACAGTTATTGTGCTGACGTTTTGTCTAGAGGCAGTTTGGAACTCAGTCGTGATTGTTGCAACCGAGGAAAGACGATTTTTACGCAGTACACGCTTCAGCACTCGGTCCTGTACTGTGAGCTTGTGTGGCCTACAACTTCACAGCTAAGCCGTTGTTGCTCCTAGACCTTTCCACTTCACAATAACAGCTCTTACTGTTCACCGGGGCAGCACTAGCAGGGCAGACATTTTCTGAACTGACTTGTTGGAAAGGTGGCATCCTATGACAGTGCCATGTTGAAAGTCAGGTTTTTTGAAAGTCAGGTCAGTTGTAGTTTTCTTCAGGACGGGCCATTCTACTGTAAATGTTTGTCTATGGAGATTGCATGGCTGTGTGCTCAATTTTATACACCTGAAATAGTAAAATCCACTCATTTGAAAGGGTGTCCACATACTTTTGGCCACTAGGTGTAAGTTTCACATACCTACATTTACATTTGAGTCATTTAGCAGAAGTTCTTATCCAGAGTGACTTACAGGAGCAATTAGGGTTAAGTGAGTCTGACCAGTAGCCCTACTCTTTAAGTAATGAGGCGTTCCTGCTCATCTTAATCTCAAAAGAGGGAAAGGAACTCCACTAAGAGAATAATTGACAAAGCCTAACTGACATGACATAACATGATTATCAAAGTAAGTCACAACATGGTAGTCTAATCCCCTCACAAATAGAACAGTATTGATTGTGAAATGCCAAAACACTGACATGATATTTTAAATAAATAAAGCTGTTCTCTAACAGTCCTCTGTCCCCCTCACTGTTCCCCCATTCCTCCCTCCCGCCCTCTCTCCCTCTATCCCTGCAGGAGAGAAGTGGCAGGCAGTATACACCATCCTGGAAGCATTTGGGAACAGCTCCACCTCCATGAACACCAACGCCAGCCGCTTCTCTCAGATTGTCTCTCTGGACTTCGACCAGGCTGGCCAGGTGGCCTCCGCATCCATACAGGTAGGCGGTATCACGCACACACACGGTCATGGACACTGACATATGCACACACACATATTGACATCTTGTTATCCTCTTCCTGTACCTAAGACCATGCTGCTTGAGAAGCTGAGAGTGACCAAACGGCCGGAGACTGAGTCCACCTTCAACGTCTTCTACTACATGATGTCCGGAGCTGACAGCACTCTCAGGTGAGACCTCTACCATCTCTCAATTGGGATTGAATTGAAGTGGGTGGTTGCAGTAGATTTCAGAAGCTTGATTTTGTGTATATAGCACTGTTCTCATGTTAAACTTGTGGTGTAAACTAGCTATTTACTGTGATTTCAACCTGTTAATTTCCCCTGTTTCCTCTCAGAACGGAGTTGCACTTTAACCACTTTGCAGAGAACAGCGCATTTGGAATTGTGCCTCAGTCTAAAGTAAAATGCTGTTATTATGTTCTTATTATTATGTGTATTATATGTCCTTTTCTGAATTTTGTGTAAGACAACTGGAAAACTGTCTTAACTGTGCCCCTCATCTTCACTCCTTCACCCTCCCTCCCTCCCTCCTTGTAGCCAGAGGACAAACAGAAGTCATCTCAGCAGTTCACCAAGCTGCAGGCAGCCATGAAGGTGCTGGGCATCTCAGTGGAGGAGCAGAGGGCTCTGTGGCTCATCCTGGGGGCCATCTACCACCTGGGGGCAGCAGGGGCCACCAAAGGTAAGGACCCCTAACCCTGTCCTACTCACTGTAGGATCTCTACTGGTCCACTCCACTACTCACTGTTGAACTAATTGACTGAGAACTCTGCAGTAATCCAGCCATGTTAGGATGCTATAAGTGTGTGTTAGTTAGTAGTGTAAGTTAAAGTGCAGTTCCAACATGCCAGCCAGAGAGGTAGAAATGGGGTAGCGTGGATGTTAAAGGTATACTTTGGGATTTTGGCAATGAGGACCTTTATCAACTTCCCCATAGTCAGATGTGGGTGAGTTTTATATCTCACCCATTTTTATGTCTCGCTAACTAGCGCAAGCGCAATTGCTATCTAGCGTTAGCGCAATGACTGCAAGTCTACGGGGACTTCCAGTCATTGCGCTAATGCTAGTTAGCATTGGCTCACAGAACTACCTATAACTTTCTTCATACTGGACACAGAGACATAAAAATTGTATCTACAAGTTCATCTGACTCTGGGTAAGTAGATACAGGGCCTCATTGCCAAAATCCCGAAGTATCCCTTCAAGAGTTTGGAAGAGGAGGTGGAGGAGGGGCAGGAGGGAGGGGCAGGTTGATCGTGTCCACTCACTGTTTGCTGCGCCCACCAGGGATCTCTTATAAAGCTTTCAGTGATACATAAAAAAAAACATAACTATATATGAATGTACAGTTGAAGTCGGAAGTTTACATACACCTTAGCCAAATAGATTTAAACTCAGTTTTTCACAATTCCTGACATTTAATCCTAGTAAAAATTCCCTGTCTTAGTTCAGTTAGTATCACCACTTTATTTTAAGAATGTGAAATGTCAGAATAATAGTAGAGAGAATGATTTGTTTCAGCTTTTATTTATTTCATCACATTCCCAGTGGGTCAGAAGTTTACATACATTCAATTAGAATTTGGTAGCATTGCCTTTAAAATGTTTAGGGTAGCCTTCCACAAGTTTCCATAATAAGTTGGGTGAATTTTAGCCCATTCCTCTTGACAGAGCTGGTGTAACTGAGTCAGGTTTGTTGGCCTCCTTGCTCGCACACGCTTTTTTTCTCCCCTCCAAACATAACGATGGTCATTATGGCCAAACAGTTCTATTTCTGTTTCATCAGACCATAGGACATTTCTCCAAAAAGTACGATCTTTGTCTCCGTGTGCAGTTGCAAACCGTAGTCTGGCTTTTTTATGGCGGTTTTGGAGCAGTGGCTTCTTCCTTGCTGAGCGGCCTTTCAGGTTATGTCGATATAGGACTCGTTTTACTGTGGATATAGATACTTTTGTACCTGTTTCCTCCAGCATCTTCACAAGGTCCTTTGCTGTTGTTCTGGGATTGATTTGCACTTTTCGCACCAAAGTACGTTCATCTCTAGGAGACACGTCTCATTCCTGAGCAGTATGACGGCTGCGTGGTCCCGTGGTGTTTATACTTCCGTACTATTGTTTGTACAGATGAACATGGTACCTTCAGGCTTTGGAAATTGCTCCCAAGGATGAACCAGACTTGTGGAGGTCTACAATTTTTTTCTGAGGTCTTGGCTGATTTCTTTTAATTTCCCCATGATATCAAGCAAAGTGGCACTGAGTTTGAAGGTAGGCCTTGAAATGAAGTCACAGGTACACCTCCAATTGACTCAAATGATGTCAATTAGCCTGTTAGAAGCTTCTAAAGCCATGACATGATTTTCTGGAATTTTCCAAGCTGTTTAAAGGCACAGTCAACTTAGTGTATGTAAACTTCTGACCCACTGGAAATGTGATACAGTGATTTATAAGTGAAATAATCTGTCTGTAAACAATTGTTGGTAAAATGATTTGTGTCATGCACAAAGTAGATGTCCTAACCGACTTGCCAAAACTATAGTTTGTTAACAAGAAATTTGTGGAGTTGTTGAAAAACGAGTTTTAATGACTCCATCATAAGTGTATGTAAGCATTCCTACTTCAAGTGTGTGTGTGTGTGTGTATGTGTGTGGGGGGGATTTCCCAGAGATAAGGAATACATACTCAAATGAAGTGCGATGGGGTCGTAAATTACATTTGCTTCTAATCCATGAGTGGTTTTAATGAAATAATAAGTTGAAAGATATGAACAGGCTACACGCCGAGCCATTCACTAGGCCTCCGAGAGAGGAGCGCTAACTGTGTTCTCTCGCTGCGCACAAAGTTCTTTCAAGTTGTTTAATTTATAAAACTGTTGGAGTGTTGAATGTGTGCAGATATTTCTGTTATGTTAATAAAGACCGATATAATATCTGTGTCTCTCTGCTGCTAGTCTAGAGAATGTTTATTCATGCTCTCTGATATTGCCTCCCCCGCAGTCACAGACCTAGACGAATGTTGTAATTAACTTTTTAGAATCATTAGACTCCAGACTGCCCCGTCTCCATGGACTATGTTCTCTGTGTGCGTGTGCTGCTTCTCTTTCATTATTCACAGGGCTGCAGCAGGGTTTTGAGTTGGGTGGAATCATGAAGCGGGTGGGTGGTGCGCTGGGGGTAGACCAGTCTCATGTCAACAACAGTGTCCATGCTTGCACTCACTCACACATTATGTCGTGTCCCTACTGTCTGTTCTCTCAAATTGTTTATGTTTTATTCTCTCCCTCCTCCGCACTCTCTCTCTCTCTCTCTGACACTCTCTCGTTCTATCTCTCTCTCACACCACTCCCCATCTGCTACTACCGACACTGTTACTGCAATTACTACTACTACTATACTGAACAAAACTATAAACGCAACATGTAAAGTGTTGGTCCCATGTTTCATGAGCTGAAATAAAAGATCCCAAAAATGTTCCATATGCACAAAAAAAATATTTTGCTCAAATGTTGTGCACAAATTTGTTTACATCCCTGTAAGTGAACATTTCTTCTCTGCCAAGATAATCCATCCACCTGACAGGTGTGGCATAGCAAGAAGCTGATTAAATGGCGTGATCATTACACAGGTGCACCTTGTGCGTGGCACAATAAAACTCCACTCTAAAATGTTCAGTCTTGTCACACAACACAATGCCACAGATGTCTCAAGTTTTGAGGGAGCTTGCAATTGGCAAGCTGACTGCTGGAATGTCCGCCAGAGCTGTTGCCAGATAATTGAATGTTTGTTTCTTTACCATAAGCCATCTGCAACGTCATTTTAGAGAATTTGGCAGTACGTCCAACTGGCCTCATAACCGCAGACCACGTGTAGCCACGCCAGCCCAGGACTTCCACATCCGGCTTCTTTACCTGCAGGATGGTCTGAAACCAGCCACCCGGACAGCTGATGAAACTGAGGAGTATTTCTGTCTGGAAGAACTCATTCTGATTGGCTGGGCCTGGCTCCCCAGTGAGTGGGCCTATGCCATCCCAGCCCACCAATGGCTGTGCTCCTGCCTAGTCATGTGAAATCAATAGATTAGGCCTAATTTATTTATTTCAATTGACTGATTTCCTTATATGAACTGTGACCAGTGGTGCAAAAAGTACCCAATAGTCATACTTTAGTAAAAGTAAAGATACCTTAAAAGAAAATGACTCAAGTAAAAGTGAAAATCACTCAGTAAAATACTACTTGAGTAAAAGTCTAAAAGTATTTGGTTTTAAATATACTTAAGTATCAAAAGTAAAAGTATAAATCATTTCAAATTCCTTATATTACGCAAACCAGGCAGCACAATTTTCTTTTTTTTTTTTATATACTGATAGCCAGGGGCACACTCAAACATAGTTTGATCAGAGACAGTAGGGATGTTCACTTGATAAATGCATGAATTGAACCATTTTCCTGGCTTGCTAAGCATTTCAATTGTAACAAGTACTTTTGGGTGTCAGGGAAAATGATTGGAGTAAAAATTACATTATTTTATTGGAATAATGTGGTGAAGTAAAAGTAAGAGTTATAAATAAAATATAAATACTAAACTAAAGTACAGATACCACAAAAAACTACTTAAGTGGTACTTTAAAGAATTTTTACTTGAGTACTTTACACCACTGACTGTAACTCAGTAAAATTGTTGCATGTTGCATTTGTTTTTGTTCAGTATACTACTACTAATACTACTGCTACTACTGCTCCTAATAATACTACCACTAGTGCTGCTGCTAATACTACTACTACTATGATGACGACGACGACGACTACTACTATTACTACTAGTAGTACTACTTCTAAAACTGCTCCTACTACTATTACAACTACTATTACTATACTTACTACTATTACTACTACTATGTTACTACTACTAATACTGCTGCTACTACTACTATTACCATATTTACTACTACTACTGTTACTATTACTACTACTACTGTTACTATTACTACTACTACTGTTACTATTACTACTACTATTACTACTACTACTATGGCTACTACTACTACTACTACTAATATGGCTACTACTACTGCTATTACTATAATTACTACTAATATTAACACTACTACTACTATGTTACTGCTATTAATACTACCACTGCTACTAATACTACTACTCCTACTATTGTCACTGTTATTACTACTACTGTTACTACTACTACCATCACTACTTCTACTACTGTTACTACTACCACAACTACTACTACTTGCTCTCATGAGCGGATTGGTTCCACAGCAGGGGTTGGTCCTACCAGCAGAGGGCAGTGTGTACATGCTTCTCTCCCTGGCATGATGCTGTTGATCAACTCTGTGGGAACTAAAGGATTAGCCTCGACCCATCTATTTAACACTTCACTTCAAACTATAATGTTTTATTTTCCATACCTGTTAAAAGGGTGAAGGGTTTGGAAGAAAGGAAGGTTTCCCCTATCTCTCTGCAGAGGTGATTTTAAGCATCCTCCTTGTGTTCCTTGGTACCTTAGCACAATTTACTCTTGACAACAGGGGTGGCCAACGCCAGTGTTTGGGGACTGCAGGATTTTGTTCCAGCCCTGCACCAACGCACCTGAGAAAACTAGTCACGGTCTAATTTGAAGATCATGATTAGTAGATGTATGTGTGTTAGACCTGGGCTGGAACAAACTGCAGCTCTCCAGGACCAGAGCAGGTATCTCCTCCTCTGAGCATGCCCATGGTATCTTCACTCACATGGTTCTCCTGCCTGGACCTCAGCGCATGGATGGTGTTAGAGCTATAATATTGAGTTGCTACCCCCTTTTCCCTCAGAACAAATCAATGTAAATAGTCCGGTGGCCATTTGATTAACTGGGGCGGCAGGGTAGCCTAGTGGTTAGAGTGTTGGACTAGTAACCGGAAGGTTGCAAGTTCAAATCCCTGAGCTGACAAGGTACAAATCTGGCATTCTGCCCCTGAACAGGCACTGTTCCTAGGCCGTCATTGAAAATAGTATTTTTTTCTTAACTGACTTGCCTAGTTAAATAAAGGTCCCCAAAAAATTATGGCTTGGGGGTAGAAGCTGTTAAGGAGCCTTACCAGGCGGTGGTAAGGCAGTGATGCAACTGGTCAGGATGCTCTTGATGGTGCAGCTCTAGGGCTTTTTGATGATCTGGGAACCCATGCCATGTCTCCTGAGAGGGAAAAGGTGCTGTGCCCTCTTCACGACTGTCTTGATGTGTTTGGACCATGATAATAGTTTGTTGGTGATGTGGGCACCAAGGAACTTGAAACTCTCGACCCGCTCCACTACAGCTGGGTCGATGTAAATGGGGGCGTGTTGGGGGGGCCCTCCTTTTCCTGTAGTCCACGATCATCTCCTTTGTCTTTCTCACATTGAGGGAGAGGTTGTTGTCCTGGCACCACACTGCCAGGTCTCTGACCTCTTCCCTATAGGCTGTCTCATCATTGTTGGTGATCAGGCCTACCTACCACTGTTGTGCTGTCAGCAAACTTATTGATGGTGTTGGGAGTCGTGCTTGGCCACGCAGTCGTGGGTGAACAAGGAGTACAGGAGGGGACTAAGCCTCAATTCGTCGGGGCATGGACTCTACAAGGTGTCAAGTGTTCCACAGGGATGCTGGCCCATGTTGATTCTAATGCCTCCCACAGTTGTGTCAAGTTTGCTGGATTTCCTTTGGGTAGTGGACCATTCCCGATACACACAGGAAACAGTTGAGCGTGAAAAACCCAGCAGCATTGCAGTTCTTGACACAAACCGGTGCGCCTGGAACCTACATATTTTGTCTTGCCCATTCACCCTCTGAATGGCACACAAACACAATCCATGTCTCAATTTTCTCAAGGCTTAAAAATCCTTCTTTAACCTGTCACCTCGCCTCCAATTACACTGATTGAAGTGGATTTAACAAGTGACCTCAATAAGGGGTCATAGCTTTCACGTGGATTCACCTGTTCAGTCTATGTCATGGAAAGAGCATATGTCCTTAATGTTTTGTGTATGATAACATGTCTGTTCTCCAGTGATAAATATGAATTGTTAATACATGAACTGTGTTTCTAACCCCTCTCTCTACTTGCATGTTGCATGCTGCGCCCTTGACATGCAGAGGCTGGCGAAGGTAATGGAAAAAAAACATTAAAACCAAGCTCTTCTTTCTTTCTTATTTTCTAACTTAGTCTTGTAGATATGTCGTCTTTCTTAATGCCTTTATCATTCTACCCAGACGTTCTGTCATTAGCATTTTTATTGTTTTCTTTCCTCTCTCTCTCTGTCTCTCTCTCTCTCTCTCTCTCTCTCTCTCTCTTGGTCTCTGTCTCTCTGTCTGTCTGTCTCTCTCCCTCTCTCTCTCACTCACACGTTGCTTCATGAATCAGAACTTTGTTGTCCTTTAAAGCACTCTGTCTGATGTCTCTCCATGTCGCCTACTTCCAATTCCACAGCACTGTTATTATTATTCAGACCCAAAGCAAAAGCAAAGCTTGTTCATTTGAACCTGTTTGGTCCCCCCCCCCCCCAACCCACAGGGGAACTTTCTAGTTGTTTGTGTCAGAACATTGTTTTGATTCTCTGTGTTCTGTCTCTCTAGTCTAGAATGTTCTTCTTGGACTCTGTGGTAGAGTGTTGTTTGATGAGAGGTTAGAGGCGACCATATTGCCTGAGTTGCTATGTCTCTGAAAGCGCTCCAGAAAACAGTGGGGGTGAATCGCCACACGGAGCCAGTAACATGGGGGGGCAGAGAGTTGTTGTCAAACCAGCTAACAGTGCTTAGCAGTCTATTCTCAGGGTTGTCTTGGTAGAGGAGGCCTCAAAGCTCAAAAGATGGGCTGCAGTCCAAACTCAAAGTAGACAGCCCTCGGCCCTAAACCCTCAGCCGAGTATACCTTAAATGTCCCTTGCCCAAGCGAGGGAGAGTGATGATCAGAGAGGCAACGTCCTTGATGGAAATCTTGAAGTTGAGCTTAAAAACAACCAACCTAAAGCTATTTATGTACCTAGCAAGCTAACGTAGCTAGCTAGCTACAGTTACCCATATTAGCAGGCTAGCTAGTTTTATAGTTTGGTCATTTATTCCAATAGATTTCAGAATTCCAAAAAGTATGTGTATGAAGCTAGCTACGTTTTATTGGATTCTCACTCCGAGACTAAGCCAATTTGCCAACTCTAAAATCAATGTCATATACAGTACCAGTCAAAAGTTTGGACACACCTACTCATTCCAGGGTTTTTCTTTATTTTTACTTCTACATTGTAGAATAATAGTGAAGACATGAAATAACACATATGGAATCATGTAGTAACCAAAAAAGTGTTAAACAAATCAAAATATATTTTATATTGAGATTCTTCAAAGTAGCCACCCTTTGCCTTGATGACAGCTTTGCACACTCTTGGCATTCTCTCAATCAGCTTCATGAGGTAGTCACCTGGAATGCATTTCAATTAACAGGGTGCCTTGTTAAAAGTTAATTTGTGGAATTTCTTTCCTTCAAAATGTGTTTGAGCCAATCAGTGTTGTGACAAGGTAGGGGTGGTATACAGAAGATACTGTAGCCGCATTTGGTAAAAGACCAAGTCCATATTATGGCAAGAACAGCTCAAATAAGCAAAGATAAATGACAGTCCATCATTACTTTAAAACATGAAGGTCAGTCAATCTGGAATATTTCAAGAACTTTTCAAGTTTCTTCAACTGCAGTCACATAAACCATCAAGCGCTATGATGAAACTAGCTCTTATGAGGACCACCACAGGAAAGGAAGACCCAGAGTTACCTCTGCTGCAGAGGATTAGTTCATTAGAGTTACCAGACGCAGAAATTGCAGCACAAATAAATGCTTCACAGAGTTCAAGTGACAGACACATCTCAACAAGAGGTTGACCGATGATGATTTTACAACACCAATACCGATTGGAGGACCAAAAAAAAGCCGATACCGATTAATTGGCCGATTTTTTAAATGTATTTATTTATTTGTAATAATGACAATTACAACAATACTAAATGAACACTTTTATTTTAACTTAATATAATACATAAATAAAATCAATTTAGCCTCAAATAAGTAATGAAACATGTTCAATTTGGTTTAAATAATGCAAAAACAAAGTGTTGGAGAAGAAAGTAAAAGTGCAATATGTGCCATGTAAAAAAGCTAACGTTTAAGTTCCTTGCTCAGAACATGAGAACATATGAAAGCTGGTGGTTCCTTTTAACATGAGTCTTCAATATTCCCAGGTAAGAAGTTTTAGGTTGTAGTTATTATAGGAATTATAGGACTATTTCTCTCTGTACCATTTGTATTTCATATACCTTTGACTATTGGATGTTCTTATAGGCACTTTAGTATTGCCAGTGTAACAGTATAGCTTCCGTTCTCCTCGACCCTACCTGGGCTCGAACCAGGAACACATCGACAACAGCCACCCTCGAAGCATCGTTACCCATCGCTCCACAAAAGCTACGGCCCTTGCAGAGCAAGGGGAACAACTACTTCAAGGTCTCAGAGCGAGTGACGTCACCGATTGAAATGCTATTAGCACGCACCCTGCTAGCTAGCCATTTTACATCGGTTACACCAGCCTAATCTCAGGAGTTGATAGGCTTGAAGTCATAAACAGCTCAATGCTTGAAGCACAGTGAAGAGCTGCTGACAAACGCACAAAAGTGCTGATTGAATGAATGCTTATGAGCCTGCTGCTGCCTACCACTGCTCAGACTGCTCTATCAAATATCAAATCATAGACTTAATTATAACATAATAACACACAGAAATACGAGCCTTAGGTCATTAATATGATCAAATCCGGAAACTATCGTTTTGAAAACCAAACTTATTCTTTCAGTGAAATACGGAACCGTTCTGTGTTATATCTAACGGGTGGCATCCCTAAGTGTAAATATTGCTGTTACATTGTACAACCTTCAATGTTATGTCATAATTTTGTACAATTCTGTCAAATTAATTACAGTCATTGTTAGGAATAAATGGTCTTCACACAGTTCGCAACGAGCCAGGCGGCCCAAACTGCTGCATATACCCTGACTGCTTGCACAGAACGCAAGAGAAGTAACACAATTTCCCTAGTTAAAATAAATATTAGCAGGCAATATTAGCTAAATATGCAGGTTTAAAAATATATACTTGTGTATTGATTTTAAAGAAAGACATTGATGTTTACGGTTAGGTACATATTGGTGCAACGACTCTGCTTTTTTTGCGAATGCACTTGTTAAATCATCACCCTTTTGGCGAAGTAGGCTGTGATTCAATGATAAATTAACAGGCACCGCGTCAATTATATGCAACGCAGGACAAGCTATATAAACTAGTAATATCATCAACCATGTGTAGTTAACTAGTGATTATGTTAAGATAGATTTTTTTATAAGATAAGTTTAATGCTAGCTAGCAACTTACCTTGGCTTCTTGCTGCACTCGCGTAACAGGTAGTCAGCCTGCCATGTAGGCTCCTCGTGGAGTGCAATGTAATCGGCCACAATCGGTGTCCAGAAATGCCGATTACCGATTGTTATGAAAACTTAATCGGTCGACCTCTAATCTCAACATCAACTGTTCAGAGGAGACTGCGTGAATCAGGCCTTCATGGTCGCATTGTTGCAAAGAAACCACTACTAAAGGACACTAATAATAAGAAGAGTCTTGCTTGTGCCAAGAAACACGAGCAATGGACATTAGACCAGTGAAAATTGAGTCTAAATTTGAGATTTATTGTTCCAACTGCCGTGTCTTTGAGTTGGTGAACGGATGATCTCTGCATGTGTGGTTCCCACCCTGAAGCATGGAGGAGAAGGTGTGATGGTGTGGGGGTGCTTTGCTGGTGACTCTGTCTGTGATTTATTTAGAATTCAAGGCACACTTTACCAGCATGGCTACCGCAGCATTCTGCAGCGATATGCCATCCCATCTGGTTTGTGCTTAGTGGGACTATCATTTGCTTTTCAACAGGACAATGACCCAACACACCTCCAGGCTATGTAAGGGCTATTTGACCAAGAAGGAGAGTGTTGGTGGGCTGCATCAGATGACTTGGCCTCCACAATCACCCGACCTCAACCCAATTGAGATGGTTTGGGATGAGTTGGTCCTCAGAGTGAAGGAAAAGCAGTCAACAAGTGCACAGCATATGTGGAAACTACTTCAAGACTGTTGGGAAAGCATTCCAGGTGAAGCTGGTTGAGAGAATGCCAAGAGTGTGCAAAGCTGTCATCAAGGCAAAGGGTGGCTACTTTGTAGAATTTCAAATATAAAACACTTTTTTGGTCACTACATGATTCCATTTGTTATTTCATAGTTTTGATGTAGAAACATTTTAAAATAAAGAAAATCCCTTGAATGAGTAGGTGTGTCCAAACTTTTGACTGGTAATGTTTATATATTTTTTTAGCAAGCTAGCATCACAATATTGAATGAAATGATGAAAATGCAGCTGTGTTGATTAAATGTGATACTTCACGGCCACCAGAGTATGACACGTGACTACAGTTTGGATTGAATTGTGGTTCATATCAACCTCACAAGTGATCAAAGTTCTTAACTTGCTCCCTCAAGCTAAATCGAAGGCTGAGAAGGCAACGTTAGTGTTATGCATCTGGTTTTTACGGGGATTCCCCCAAGGGAAAGTGGCTAGTGCGAGGTCTTAGAGCGTAAAAATAAAGTATTTTGACTGCAGACATGGAGTTGTTTGTTAGCGTTTATTAACTTACCTTTATTGTGATAGAAAACACAATGCTCCAACTTAGTCATAAAAGCAATGTGTTTATCATTGAGCTACAGTATGGAAGAGATCATTGAGTTAATTCTAACAGCCTGTTATTAGGGGTGCAAATATTATTTTTCCTCAAAGGCTAGGTTGGGCACAAGCTTTTGCAGTTGAAAGTTCTGAAACTTCTGTCCCTGGTCCCCAGCTGGCCGTAAGCAGTTTGCCCGTCATGAGTGGGCCCAGAAGGCAGCCTACCTGCTGGGCTGCACCCTGGAGGAGCTCTCCTCTTCCATCTTTAAGCACCAGGCCAAGGGGCCCATGCAGAGGTCCACCTCCTTCCGTGGGGGGCCCGACGAGGCCGGCGCAGGAGACAGCTCAGGTAAGGGACCTTCAGAGACTACCAGTCTCCAATATGAAGTAGAATGAACTAGTATACAATGAGAAACTAAAGGCTATGGATGTGCTTTTTAACTCATAACTCCTTTTCTCTCTCTCTCACTCTCGCTCTCTCTCTCTCAGGCTCTAAGATCACAGCCCTGGATTGTTTGGAGGCCATGGCTTCAGGCCTGTACTCAGAGCTCTTCACCCTCGTTATCTCCCTTGTCAACAGGTCTGTCGGCTCATCTATCTGTTTTCCTCTTTCTCATATTTCTTACTTTACCATTATGTATCTCTCTGTTTTTTCTCACTCCCCCTGTCTTTCAGTCCTCCCTCTCTCTTTCAGTCCTCCCTCTCTCTTTCAGCCCTCCCTTTCGCTCTCTGCATTTGTACGTTTTGCTCTAACCCATGTCTGTCTGTCTGTCTGTCTGTGTGCATGTGTCTGATATCGTGTGTCAGAGCTCTGAAGTCCAGTCAGCACTCACTGTGCTCTCTGCTCATCGTGGACACACCGGGTTTCCAGAACCCTCGTATGGCCAAGCGGCAGCGTGGTGCCACCTTCGAGGAGCTGTGCCACAACTACGCCCAGGAGCGCCTGCAGACTCTGTTCCACGAACGCACCTTTGTACAGGAGCTGGAGAGATATAAGGAGGTGCAGAGATATACAGAGATATACGACACTGACAAATACCTTCACCATTACATAGTAGAAGTATTCTTACTAACAATGATTTAACCTCTCCAAATCTCTTTTCAAACTTCCCTAAAGAGATGTCTGTCTGGAAAGAAAATCATAAATGTCATTAACCTGTCTGGCACCAGTGGGACGGTAGCGTCCCACCTCGACAACAGCAAGTGAAATTGCAGGGCGCCAAATTCAAAACAACAGAAATCCCATAATTAAAATTCCTCAAACATACAAGTATTATACACCATTTTAAAGATAAACTCTGTGTAAATCCAACCACAGTGTCCAATTTCAAAAAGGCTTTACGGCGAAAGCACACCAAACGATTATGTTAGGTCAGCGCCTAGCCACAGAAAACCATACAGCCATTTTCCAACCAAGGAGAGGTGTCACAAAAGTCAGAAATAGCATTAAAATGAATCACTTACCTTTGATGATCTTCATCTGGTGGCACTCCCAGGTCTCCATGTTAGACAATAAATGTTAGTTTTGTTCGATAATGTCCCTCTTTATGTCCAAAAACCTCAGTTTTGTTGGTGCGTTTAGATCATTAATCCAAAGGCACAATGCATGCTCACAACATCCAGAAGAAAAGTTTTTAAAAAGTACAATAAAAGTTCGTAGAAACATGTCAAACGATGTTTAAAATCAATCCTCAGGTTGTTTTTGTCATAAATAATCAATAATATTACAACCGCTCCCGATCACGCGCTTGGCTCATGTCTGGAAGTTTCCACTGCCCACTCATTGAAAGGGGTGTATCTCCCTCATTTTTCAGAGTAAAAGCCTGAAACAATGCCTAAAGACTGGCCACATGTAGCGAAAGCCATAGAGATTGTGAACTGGGTCCTAAGTCTTTGTATGGTGGATAGGCTTTCAATGGAAAAACAGCCTTTCAAAATAATAGTACTTCCTGGTTGGATTTTCCTCAGGTTTTTGCCTGCCATATCAGTTCTGTTATACTCACAGACGTTATTTTAACAATTTTGGAAACTTTAGAGTGTTTTCTATCCAAATCTAATTATATGCATATCCTAGTTTATGGGCCTGAGTAGCAAGCTAATTTCGGCACGCTTTTCATCCGGAGGTGAAAATATTGCCCCCCTACCCTGTATTGTCCTATGTTGTTTTCACACTAAAACGTCTGATTTAGCTTTTCTGATTGTAATGTCATTGTTGTCAGAATGTGTAATTCTATAGGCTCTTACATAAGCGGATCTGAAAATCACTGACTCCAATCACACCTAACCAACCCCTCTGTTCCCATCTAGGAAAACATAGAGCTTGCATTAGATGACATAGAGTCCAGTACCTCAATGTCTGTAGCAGCTATAGACCAAGCATCTACTCAAGCGCTGGTAAGGAGAATCTCTCTGTGCCTCTTTTGTTTGTGGACTTTATCTTGGATTTCATCATGCTATGAGCGTTACAATGGGTTAAACACAGTCTTACTTACTCTTACCCTTCTTTGCTCCCCTAATTCAAATTGAGTCTTGAACTTTTTGACTGTGTATAAACCATGTCAGGATTATTACCTCCATCCAATTAACTTTTGATTGTTTGTTCTTTTGTTTTTATTTATTTTTATCCTAGCAATTTATTTTTTATAATTAATCTCACATCATCAAATTCATAAATTGCAGTCAAGTTTGATTCCTTTCCCCCTCGTTGAGTTGAGAGCCTTTTTCAGACAGGGTTGGCTTCTAATTCAGTTTATTTATGAGACAACTCTGCATGGCACGCACTCTTAACAGAAATGTGTTGCATTGATGTGTATTGGCCCGCGAATGTCACGTTTACCATAATTAGATCAACAGTGAATGAGGATGGGGTCACACAGGAATTGATCGAAAGTTGAGACAAAAGTAAATAACTGTTTTGTGTTAGTGTGTGTGCGGGTTTGCATGCGTGTGTATGAATGAGTGAGTGCACACAGGGCCAAACACAGCTATAAGTCAGACAAGCAAACAAACAGCATTGAAACGGCGGCAGACTTATTGGAAACCAGCTCAAACTCCCCAAAAGTGACATCAAGAAAAGATCAACAGAGCTATAGATCTAGATGAAGAGCGCCTGACAAAATGCAATATTAGATTCCAAGTTGTATCCACAGGTCATCCACCTCCAGCCTGCAGTGTCAAATACTGTAAAGGCATAGGATCGTTCTGAATAAGAGGTTCTGATCTCTCATCTCTCTCTGAAAAGGATCTGAGATTTACTTGACTTGGCAGTTAATTAGTTGACTGCTACCAACACAGTACAACATATCTGCAGTGCTTCTAGCAGTTGAATAATTAAATTGGCAACAAAAAAAGGCTATAGTTTCAGTTGCTTGTGAAGTAGCCCTGCCTGCACCTCCCTTCATCCACAGAGAGATGTAATGAGTCCACCAAAGAGTCTACACTCTCACATAGACTAATAACACTGTTCATTATCAAAGTGGACTGTCAGAGAGCAAGGTTTCTAAATGCTCCACTGCCCAGGAGTGGATTTGAGTACCAGCTCTATAATGAGGAAGCCATTGGCAAAGACTCATCTCTCTTATAGCTTCTTATTTACCAAACGTTATGATTGCCTTTACAAAATGACTTGTTTTGTTACAGAAATGTACAACAGAGATGTTGAATCATATTAGTCCATTTGAACCCTGCTGGTGCATAATTAGAAGTTTCTACAAGTGTCACAGCTAAGCAGGTGTAATGTTATGGCAACACTGGGCCAGGGATAAAGGCTGTGTTGGGACATTTAAACCATGAGTACAAAAATAGGAGACACTAGGTTGCTTTTTTGGTTTTGGAGAGTGTTGGTGTGTATGGAGTTAACAATGTCATGATTGGATGGATGACAGGAGCCGTGGATGACTGGTGGAGTGGAGATGGGTGAGCATCTCTGTGCTGTGGTGGTCTAATGTGAGTGTCTGAGGTTATTGTGAATGCTGCACCTGCATGTTGGACTGAGCTGTGGCCCTAAGCTTTCTGCACAGCTGCTTCACTTGTGTTTGTGTTAGACTCAAGTGATAGATCCCCACCTCTCTAACCTGTGTGTGTGTTCCTGTGGGGCTCCCAGGTGCGCACCCTTGCAAGGACAGATGAGGCTCGAGGTCTGCTGTGGCTGATGGAGGAGGAGGCTGTGCAGCCAGGGGGCTCTGAGGACACTCTGCTGGAGAGACTCTTCAGTTACTACGGCCCTGACCAGGGGGACAACAAAGGACACGCCCTGCTCCTGAAGAGCGACAAGCCGCATCACTTCCTGTTGGGCCACAGCCACGGGACAGACTGGGTGGAGTACGATGCTCAGGGTTGGCTGAGCCACGCCAAGCAGAACCCCGCCTCCCAGAATGCTGCCACTCTGCTGCAGGACTCACAGAAGTACACATTTAATTCACTGATTGTTCCCCATAGTAGCACTTTTTCAAAGAAAATATACTTACCTCTTTGTCTCTGTCTCTCACTCTTTCTCTGTCTGTCTGTCTCTCCCTCTAACAGGAAGAACATCAGCAGTCTGTTCTCTAGTCGTAGTGGAGGGCCCACAGTGCTGTCTGGCTCTATCGCAGGGTTGGAGGGGGGATCTCAGCTGGCCCTCCGCAGAGCCACTAGCATGAGGAAGACCTTCACAACCGGTATGGCTGCCGTGAAGAAGAAGAGCCTCTGCATCCAGATCAAACTGCAAGTGGTGAGTGGAGCGGAGTCTTTTCTCAATGTTTCTTCCTACCTCTTTTTATTTTTTTATTTTTATTTTACCTTTATTTAACTAGGCAAGTCAGTTAAGAACAAATTCTTATTTTCAATGACGGCCTAGGAACAGTGGGTTAACTGCCTGTTCAGGGGCAGAACGACAGATTTGTACCTTGTCAGCTCGGGGGTTTGAACTTGCAACCTTCCGGCTACTAGTCCAACGCTCTAACCACTAGGCTACGCTGCCGTTTTTCCTATTTGAGGGGGTTTAAGTCTGAGTTTCTCTTAGGATCTTTGTATGACAATTAAGCGTTATACAAATATAACTACAGTCAGGTCCAAAACTATTTGGACATTGAGTTATTATCATGAGATGAGCTGAAAGTGCATCCTTTCAGCTTTAATTTGAGGGTATGTACATCCAAATCGGGTGAACGGTGTAGGAATTACAGCACTTTCTGTATGTGGTCCCCCCAATTTTAAGGGCTCAAAAGTAAATTGGACAAACTAACATAAATTAAATTGTGAGTTTTAATATTGGTTGCAAATCCTTTGCAGTCAATGACTGCCTGAAGTCTGGAACCCATGGACATCACCAAATGCTTGGTTTCTTCCCTGGTGAAGCTCTGCCTGGCCTTTACTGCAGCTGTCTTCAGTTCCTGCTTGTCCTTGAGGCATTTTGCCATTGGCAAGTGAAATGCATGCTCAATTGGATTCAATACTTTAAAAAGTATTAGGTTGCTTTTACAGTATGCGTCAGGTCATTGTCCATCTGCACTGTGAAGCGCCATCCAATGCGTTTTGAAGCATTTGGCTGAATCTGAGCAGATAATATAGCCCTAAACACATCATCAACAAATACAAGGGAACCAGTTCCATTGGCAGCCATACATGCCCACGTCATAACACTACCTCCACCATGCTTCACAGATTAGGTGGTATGCTTTGGATCATGAGCAGTTCCTTCCCTCTTCCATACTCGTCTCTTCCCATCATTCTGGTACAAGTTGATCTTTGTCTCATCTGTCCATAGGATGTTGTTCCAGAACTGGACAGGCTTTTTAGGTGTTGTTTGGCAAACTCTAATCTGTTTTTCCTGTTTTAGAGGCTTACCAATGATTTACATATTGTGGTAAACCGTCTGTATTTACTCTGGTGAAGTCTTCTCGATTGTTGACTTTGACACAGATACGCCTACATCCTTCAGGGTGTTCTTGAACTGGCCAACTGGGGTTTTTCTTCACCAGGGAAAGAATTCTTCTGTCATCCACCACAGTTGTTTTCTGTGGTCTTCTGGGCCTTTTGGTGTTCTTGAGCTTACCAGTGCGTTCTTTCTTTTTAAGAATGTACCAAATAGTTGATTTGGCCACACCTATTGTTTTTGCTGTCTCTCTGTTGGGTATATTTAGATTTTTCAGCCGGCAGTGACATTCAGCAGGCAGTGACAGCTCTTTGGGGTTCATATTGAGTGGTAACAGCAACCGATTCCAAATGCAAATGCCAAAAATCAACTCAAGACCTTTTATCTACTTACTTGTAAAAGAACGGATGAAGGAATAACACACACCTGGCCATGGAACGGCTGAGCAGCCAATTGTCCAATTACTTTTGGTCCCTTAAAAAGGGGGGACCACATTTAAATAGTACTGTAATTCCTACACCGTTCACCCATTTTGGATGTAAATACCCTCAAATTAAAGCTGATTTCAGCTCATATTCATTATTTAATTTCAATTCCAATATGCTATGGTAGACAGCTAAAATAATAATAACTTGGTCATTGTCCAAATATATCTGGACTGACTGTACAGTGCCTTGCAAAAGTATTCATTGGTGTTTTTCCTATTTTGTTGCATTACAACCTAAAACATTTCAAATGGAAAAGTGGTGCATTTACATTTATTCACCCCCTTTGCTATGATACCCCTAAATATGATCTGATGCAACCAATTACCTTCAGAAGTCACATAATTAGTTAGATTGCGCACAGGTGGACTTTATTTAAGTGTCACGTGATCTGTCACATGATCTCAGTATATATACCTGTTCTGAAAGGCCCAAGAGTCTGTAACACCACTAAGCAAGTGGCACCACCAAGCAAGTGGCACCATGAATACCAAGGAGCTCTCCAAACAGGTCAGGGACAAAGTTGTGAAGAAGTACAGATCAGGGTTGGGTTATAAAAAAATATCAGAAACTTTGAACATCCCACGGAGCACCATTAAATCCATTATTAAAACATGGAAAGAATATGGCACCACAACAAACCTGCCAAGAGAGGGCCGCCCACCAAAACTCACAGACCAGGCAAGAAGGGCATTAATCAGAGAGGCAAAAAAGAGACCAAAGATAACCCTGAAGGAGCTGCAAAGCTCCATCGCGGAGATTGGAGTATCTGTCCATAGGACCACTTTAAGCCGTACACTCCACAGAGCTGGGCTTTACAGAAGAGTGACCAAAAAAAATACATTGCTTAAGAAAAAAATAAGCAAACATATTTGGTGTGGGAGACTCACCGAAAACATATGGAAGAAGGTACTCTGGTCAGATGAGACTAGAATTAAGCTTTTTGACCATCAAGGAAAACACTATATCTGGCGCAAACCCAGCACCTCTCATCACCCCAAGAATACCATCCCCACAGTGAAGCATGGTGGTGGCAGCGTCATGCAGTGGGGATGTTTTTCATCAGCAGGGACTGGGAAACTGGTCAGATTTGAAGGAATGATGGTGCTAAATACAGGGAAATTATTGAGGGGAAACCTGTTTCAGTCTTCAAGAGATTTGAGACTGGTATGGAGGTTCACCTTCCAGCAGGACAATGACTCTAAGCCATCCTGCTTAAGCAACACTTGAGTGGTTTAAGGGGAAACATTTAAATGTCTTGGAATGGCCTAGTCAAAGCCCAGACCTCAATCCAATTGAGAATCTGTGATATGACTTAAAGATTGCTGTACACCAGCGGAACCCGTCCATCTTGAAGGAGCTGGAGCAGTTTTGCCTTGAAGAATGGGTAAAAATCCCAGAAGCTAAATCCCAGTGCCAAGCTTATAGAGACATACCCCAAGAGACTTGCAGCTGTAATTGCTGCAAAAGGTGGCTCTACAAAGTATTGACTTTGCGGGGGTGAATAGTTATACACGCTCAAGTTCTGTTTGTCTTATTTCTTGTTTGTTTCACACCAAAAATATTTTGCATCTTCAAAGTGGTAGGCATGTTGTATAAATCAAATAATACAAACCCCTCCTAAATCCAGTTTAATTCCAGGTTGTAAGGCAACAAAATAGGAAAAATGCCAAGGGGGTGAATACTTTCGCAAGCCACTGTATATAAACATTTATATTTATACATGCAAATGTGCACAAACTTAAGTCTTTGTGCTTGTGTGTGAGTGGAAATGCTTTAACTCCCTGTCCTCTTGTTTCTCCAGGATGCTCTGCTGGACACAGTACGCAGGTCCAGAGTTCACTTTGTCCACTGCCTACTGCCCAAGGCAGATGCGGTGGGGGTGGGTGGCGAGCCGCGCGTGGCCCACGGAGAAAGCTGCGACTCAGGCCTCATGCAGCTGGATGTGGGCCTTCTGAGGGCTCAGCTCCGTGGATCGAAGCTTATTGACGCGCTGCGCATCTACAGGCAAGGTAGGACTGGACACCCCACAAGTCAAGCTGAGTCATAGGAGGGACACCACCCAAGTCAAGCTGAGTCATGGGAGGGATATTTTCCCCCTTAATTCTTCTTATTGAATTGTATAATTAATCCAAATGATTAAATAAATGTTGACCTTGTGCTGTCTTTTCCAAAAAGGATACCCTGATCACATGGTGTTCTCTGAATTCCGTCGCCGCTTCGATGTGTTGGCACCCCACCTGACCAAAAAGCACGGGCGCCACTACATCGTCACAGACGAGAAGCGGGTGAGTGTCGAGACGTTCCCTCCACCTCGTAAACGAGTGATAATATAAAAGCCTCCCTCTCTTCTCCCTCCCTCCCCCCTCCTAGATCTGCTCTTGTGTGTAATTAATTATGATTACACTGGTTGGCAGCATATGGCTGGCGTGCTGATTATTTACGTGCAGCACAGAGAGCTCTCTCGCTCTCTCTAACTCTGTCCTCCCCTTCATCTCTTCTTCCGCTCTCTCTGTCTTCAGTACCAACTGTATAGTGTAATAGTTAAAAAGCTATTAACCTACCCTACCTACTCAGATGTGTGGTTAAAAGTTCTGAGTCTACCAAAAGAAATCTGATGTAGAAATATGTTAATTATTAACGGATGTAGCTGGAATTGAAGAAATGGAATAGACAGTATCTTGGCTGAAAAGTGTTATTTTCATTGTTGTGTAAGGAAGTAGGGCAGTTAAAGAGAGTTAAAGAGGTCCACTGTCACAGCTAAAACATACAGTGAGCTATGGAAGAGTTAAAGAGGTCCACTGTCACAGCTAAAACATACAGTGAGCTATGGAAGAGTTAAAGAGGTCCACTGTCACAGCTAAAACATACAGTGAGCTATGGAAGAGTTAAAGAGGAAACCAGACTCCTTGGAGACATGCAAAGAAAGAATAGCCTGCTCTGAAATAATGAATGGACAAAAAGGTACTTCATTCTCTGAGGATAGACAAACCAAGAGGGAGAGATGGAGTTATAGAGAACTCAAACAAAGCGCCCTTTCTCAGAGTTGGAAGCCTGTCTGTCACTTCCTCTTAGCTTGGGCTGTATGGCTGTGTTACTGTAGCTGTTTTACTGTTGCTGTGTTACTGTGGCTGTAGTGACTTCATCTGTTTACCTACCAGAACCAGTGCTCTTGCTGAGATCATCTTTGTCAAAAGTCCTTTAGGTAACTGTCCACTTTTAAAAGTTAGTATTATTTTTTATTTTATTATTTTAGTTCATTCTAGGTCATATTTCATTGAATTCTGGAAACACTGGACAGTTACTTTAAAACAGCTAATTCAGTTCAACTCCCTCCCTCGAGGCTACAGCTGTCTTCCAACTTAACTTTGTACTCAAACGTTAAAGACCCTCCGCCTCTCCAGAGACTGATTTAGATACAGTACAGAGTCCATATTTAGACTTCTGTCACAGTAGTGACTTGAATCAAATCTAATTTTATTTGTCACATTCGCCTATATACAACAGGTGTAGATCTTACCGTGAAATGCTTACTTACTAACCCTTAACCAACAATGCAGTTAAGAAAATAGAATTAAGAAAATATTTACTAAATAAACTAAAGTAAAAAAATGTATTTAAAAAAGCAACAATAAAATAACAATAACGAGGCTATATACAGAGGGTATCGGTACCGAGTCAGTTTGCAGGGGTACAGGTTAGTCAAGGTAATTTGTACATGTAAGTAGGGGTAAAGTGACTATGCATAGATAATAAACCATGAGTAGCAGCAGTGTAAAAACAGAGACAGGGAGGTTACAGATAGCTTGCTTGGTGCCTTAGCTGTAGCTTTGTTCACTGGTTGTTTTGGTCTGCAGTCTCCTGTTGGATAGGCTGATGTTAGGTGTGCGTGCCTGTTGCTATGACGCTATGTGCAGTCCTTTGGGGCGACGACAGAGGGGAGCTGACTTTACCAAAGCACTGTCTGTCTGTTTGTCCGTTCTCTTCATTGATCTGTCTGTCTGTCCATCTGTTTGTTTCAGGCTGTGGAGGAGCTGTTGGAGTCTCTGGACTTGGAGAAGAGCAGTTACCACATGGGCCTGAGCAGGGTAAGTAACACACACACACACACACACACACACACACACACACACACACACACACACACACACACACACACACACACACACACACACACACACACACACAGACAGACAGACACTGCATCTCAAAACACACATTATCTATGTCTCAAAACTTAAGAGAACTTACATTAGGAGAGAATATGTAAACTAATAATGAACTATGTATAAACCATTAATAAATGCCTCGGAAAAGTGTTATGGCAAGTGACGCTGACAATACGTGTGAAGGCTTAGCACAGTCTAAATCAGGCCCAAGGTGTTCTATCTCTGCCTGGGAGCAGTGATTAAAAAAAGTACCCAATTTTCATACTTGAGTAAAAGTAAAGATTAAAATAAATGTTTACTTTACTTAAAAGAAAATGACTCAAGTAACAGTGAAAGTCACCCAGTAAAATACTACTTGAGTAAAAGTTTAAAAGTATTTGTTTTTAAATGTACTTAAGTATCAAATGTATAAATCATTTTAAAATGTCTTATATTAAGCAAACCAGACCACACGATTTTATTGCTTTTTAAATGTACAGATTGCCAGGGGCACAGATCAACAATCAGACACAATTTACAAACTAGGCATTTGTGTTCAGAGGTTCTCTTGATAGGTGCTGTAACGAGTGCTCTGAGAGTTGGGAAGCAAGTTCAGGAAGTGAGTGTTTTAATAAATAAACATAATACAAAACAAGAAAACACAAACAACGCACAGACATGACACAGAAACAGAATCAATAACGTCTGGGGAAGGAACCAAAGGGAGTGACATACAGTGCCTTGAAAAGTAATCACCCCCCTTGGCGTTTTTTCTATTTTATTGCATTACAACCTGTACTTTAAGTAGATTTTTATATGGGTTTCATGTCCAAATGTCCAAATTGGTGAAGTGAAATGGAAAAAAAATACTTGTTTCAAAAAATAAAAACGTTTAAAAAAGGGAAAAGTGGTACGTGCATATGTATTCCCCCCTTTGCTATGAAGCCCCTAAATAAGATCTGGTGCAACCAATTACCTTCAGAAGACACATAATTAGTTAAATAAAGTCCACCTGTGTCCATTCTAAGTGTCACATGATCTCAGTACGTATACACCTGTTCTGAAAGGCCCCAGAGTGCAGCAAGCGGCACAATGAAGACCAAGGAACTCTCCAAACAGGTCAGGGACAAAGTTGTGGAGAAGTACAGATCAGGGTTGGGTTATAAAAAAATATCAGAAACTTTGAACATCCCACGGAGCACTATTAAATCCATTATTACATTTTTTAAAGAGTTTGGAACCACAACAAATCTGCCAAGAGAGGGCCGCCCACCAAAACTCAAGGACCAGGCAAGAAGGGCATTAATCAGAGAGGCAACAAAGAGACCAAAGATAACACTGAAGGAACTGCAAAGCTCCACAGTGGAGATTGGAGTATCTGTCCATAGGACCACTTTAAGCCGTACACTCCACCGAGCTGGGCTTTATGGAAGAGTGGCTAGAAAAAAGCCATTGCTTAAAGAAAAATATAAGCAAACCCATTTGATGTTCGCCAAAAGGCATTTGGGAGACTCCCCAAATATATGTAAGAAGGTGCTCTGGTCCGATGAGACTTAAATGTAGCTTTTTGGCCATCAAGGAAAATGCTATGTCTGGCGCAAGCCCAACACCTCTCATCACCCCAAGAATACCATCCCCACAGTGAAGCATGGTGGTGGCAGCATCATGCTGTGGCGATGTTTTTCATTAGCAGAGACTGGGAAATTGGTCAGAATTGAAGGAATGATGGATGGCGCTAAATACAGGGAAATTATTGAGGGAAACCTGTTTCAGTCTTCCAGAGATTTGAGACTGGTATGGAGGTTCACCTTCCAGCAGGACAATGACCCTAAGCATGCTGCTAAAGCAACACTCAAGTGGTTTAAGGGGAAACATTTACATGTCTTGGAATGGCCTAGTCAAAGCCCAGACCTCAATCCAATTGAGAATCTGTGGTATGACTTAAAGATTGCTGTACACCAGCAGAACCCTTCGAACTTGAAGGAGCTGGAGCAGTTTTAAATTGAAGAATGGGCAAAAATCCCAGTGTCTAGATGTGCCAAGCTAATAGAGACATACCCCAAGAGACTTGCAGCTGTAATTGCTGCAAAGGGTGACTCTACAAAGTATTGACTTTGGGGGTGTGAATAGTTACAGTATGTAGTTTTTGTTATTTCTTGTTTGTTTCAAAATAAAACATAGGCATGTTGTGTAAATCAAATGATACAACCCCCCCCCCCCCAAACAAATCTATTTTGTTTCCAGGTTGTAAGGCAACAAAATAGAAAAAATGCCAAGGGGGGTGAATACTTTCGCAAGCCACTGTATATAGGGAAGGTAATCAGGGAAGTGATGGAGTCCAGGTGAGTCTGACACGCAGGTGCGCGTAATGATGATGAAAGGTGTGCGCCATAACGAGCAGCCTGGTGACCTTGAGGCCAGAGAGGGAACACACGTGACAAGTGCGTAAATTAGACAATTTTCCTGTCCTGCTAAGCATTCATAATGTAACGAGTTCTTTTGGGTGTCAGGAAAAATTTAAGAAGTAAAAAGTACATTATTTTATTTAGGAATGTACAGTAGTGGAGTAAAAGTTGTCCAAAATATAAATAGTTAAGTACAGATACCCCAAAAATCTAGTACTTAAAAGTATTTTTACTGAAGTACTTTATACCACTGCCTGGTGTACCATCTGTTTACCCAGCATGCCCTTCTCACTGGAATCATGGGTCCTCTGCAGTGGCGCTGGTTCCTGGCTGATTCCCTGGGCTGGCAGCCTTTGTCTGTTAGTTGGCGGTTGGCGACACTGGGAGACAATTACCCCCCAATTCCCTCCTGTTGCTCCCTGTAGCCATTGATTTTGGCATGCGATAGCGCTCTTTGTTTGTGGCGCTTCGTCGTGACACGCCGATAACCCTCCACAAACACCAATCAGCACAGTGAGAGTCAAACCTTTCAGATGCAAAAGAGAAAATCCAAAGTAAAAGACAGCCTGATAAATTGATAATTAGCATAGGAGGCTTTTTCTGAATGTCTCCGGAATAGAGGACAGTGAGAAGTATTGTTCTGAAGTAAACAGTAGGAAAAGGGTGTTTAGGGAAGTTTGACATTGGCTGTGTGTGTGTGTGTGTGTGTGTGTGTGTGTGTGTGTGTGTGTGTGTGTGTGTGTGTGTGTGTGTGTGTGTGTGTGTGTGTGTGCGTTCCTTCCCATCTCTCGTCATGCTGAGAAAAATGGACGACTGACAAAACAATAAGCCCCAAGTGACCTCAGCCGACCTTTAGAGTTGCATTCAGAGACAAAGAGGTCCAATATGTTCCCCATGTTCCTTCGCCCACGCTGACAGTCATTGCTATGCAGAAGGTCATCCTGCTAGGGGGGAAGGCCTGTGTGACGGGGCCTTTTACTGTGACACATCACACATCCCATTGGCGTTTCTCAGCGGTTGCATCACTTGCGGGTCGTGATGGTGGGCGGGAAAGTCACAGGCTGGAGAGTATTCTCTCAGCTCCTCATCTTGATGTGATAGTGTGTCTGTGTTCTACTCAATCTACCGCATTGGGAACAGGGAAAGGGGGATAACTAGTCAGTTGCACAACTGAATGCATTCAACCAAAATGTGTCTTCCGCATTTAACCCAACCTCTCTGAATCAGAGGGGTGTGGGGGGCTCCCTTAATCGACATCCACATCTTCGGCGCCCGGGGAACAGTGGGTAAACTGCCTTGCTTAGGGGAAGAACGACAGATTTTTACCTTGTCAGCTCGGGGATTTCAATCCAGCAACCTTCCAGTTACTGGCCCAACACAGGCTACCTGCCGCCCGTACAGTGTATGTTAACAGAATGCCCATACAGTGTATGAAAAGTCCTCTACACCTGACAATAGAGGTATCAAACTCAAGCCGATGTGGAGGTATTCTCTGGAGGTGAAGACATCCCTTTGCAGTTGCATGCGTTGCCCTACGGCAGAGAAGTGTGGGTGTGTTGGTGCTGTGTGTTTTTACCGTGCCCAGCCCACTCCCTTCATGTGATATTTGCTTGGCTGTACACACACTTCCCTAAGAGCTCTGAGCTTTGATTGTCTGTGCAGGGTAGTGTTTTCTCTCCTCCTGTGCCTCTGATAGAGGATAATAGGTGGTTAAGGGCCCTGGAGTACTGTGATAGATCAATCCTGATGCATCATGATGAAATTGCTGCATAACACCACCACAGCTCTTATCTTCAGGAGCCGCTTGGTGAAATCTGAACAAAACACTCGATGGACTAACCATCCCAATAGAAAGTGCACAGTGCCTATGACTAACTGGAGATGATGGCTAAATCCAAGAGAAGTTTCACCATAAACTTTCCCTGTCATTTTAGAGTTTCCCCAGAAACTTCCTTTCTTTGTTAGTTTACTTTCTGTAACCGTGGCAGCCGCATATGTTGGTAACACAAGGGATTTTAATGAGGATTTTGTGAAGTTAAGCATAGCTCTCCTGCGAACACTATTAGCATGCTAATGCAATTAGGCAGCATTCAAAGAGTTTCATGAGCTCTCAGCTCTGGCCTGAGAAACTGTAGGGAAGTCCACCAGCAGCTCCCCACCCAATCTCCCAGAGCAGATCAGAGAATAGAAATGACTAAAGTGTTTGAGGTAATCCAACTCAATTAAACGTCCGCACTGTTAACACCATTGAAATGCAAAGTAAACGCAGGACATGATGTAGTTGATATGCAATCCCTGAATCCCCGATGTATGGTTGCAGATTTTTAGTCGGATTCCAACTCGGCAACGTTGAATCATGTAAAAACAAATGAATGTAATTTTTCATTTGTAACCCACAATGACCCCAAACGAAAAAGTTGTATGTTTACTGTACTTCTATTCCATAGTATTGTGCAACCTTGATAACACACATATGCTCCATGTCCGAGCATTAGTGTCCTGATTAATTAGCATCTAACTGTATATCTCTCTCCAGGTGTTCTTCAGAGCTGGGACCCTGGCCAAACTGGAGGAGCAGAGGGACGTCCAGACCAGACGCAACATCACCATGTTCCAGGCTGCCTGCAGAGGATACCTGGCCAGACAGGCCTTCAAGAAGAGGAAGGTGAGTGAGCGCTCTCAACCCGGGCAAGTAGTCCTTACCAACCCAAAGCCCAGCTCAGATTAGATGACAAAAGGAGCAAAACTGACTATAGATCAGTAAAACTGACTGTTTCTTGCCGCTCGATCTTGCCGCTCGATCATGTCACACAGTGCAGGTAGCTAATGCCTATACTCAAAGCCGATGCTGAAGAGCTGTGTATCCTCCTGCTTCTCTGGGACCCCCACATTCCCTGAATCACCACACCAGAACAAACACACAATTCTCAAAGTAATTGTCAATAAAAGCCTTTGACACTTATGAAATGCTTGAAATATACTTCATTATTTTATAGTAACATCTGACAAAAATATCTAAAGACACTGAAGCAGCAAACTTTGTGGAAATGAATATTTGTGTCATTCTCAAAACGTTTGGCCATGATTGTTGCGCGTGAGTTTCACCTTTGGGGAAGATCATTTTCACAATAAAAATGTGCCATTATAATAAAAGCATTACAGCAGAATTGCGTTTCCGGTCTCGTGTTTCCGCTAATGGAATGTTTGTGCTTATAGGCTACTACCATGTACGCATTGCTGTGCTTATAGGCTACTACCATGTACGCATTGCTGTGCTTATAGGCTACTACCATGTACGCATTGCTGTGCTTATAGGCTACTACCATGTACGCATTGCTGTGCTTATAGGCTACTACCATGTACGCATTGCTGTGCTTATAGGCTACTACCATGTACTCATTGCTGTGCTTATAGGCTACTACCATGTACGCATTGCTGTGCTTATAGGCTACTACCATGTACGCATTGCTGTGCTTATAGGCTACTACCATGTACGCATTGCTGTGCTTATAGGCTACTACCATGTACGCATTGCTGTGCTTATAGGCTACTACCATGTACGCATTGCTGTGCTTATAGGCTACTACCATGTACTCATTGCTGTGCTTATAGGCTACTACCATGTACTCATTGCTGTGCTTATAGGCTACTACCATGTACGCATTGCTGTGCTTATAGGCTACTACCATGTACGCATTGCTGTGCTTATAGGCTACTACCATGTACGCATTGCTGTGCTTATAGGCTACTACCATGTACGCATTGCTGTGCTTATAGGCTACTACCATGTACGCATTGCTGTGCTTATAGGCTACTACCATGTACTCATTGCTGTGCTTATAGGCTACTACCATGTACGCATTGCTGTGCTTATAGGCTACTACCATGTACGCATTGCTGTGCTTATAGGCTACTACCATGTACGCATTGCTGTGCTTATAGGCTACTACCATGTACGCATTGCTGTGCTTATAGGCTACTACCATGTACGCATTGCTGTGCTTATAGGCTACTACCATGTACTCATTGCTGTGCTTATAGGCTACTACCATGTACTCATTGCTGTGCTTATAGGCTACTACCATGTACGCATTGCTGTGCTTATAGGCTACTACCATGTACGCATTGCTGTGCTTATAGGCTACTACCATGTACGCATTGCTGTGCTTATAGGCTACTACCATGTACGCATTGCTGTGCTTATAGGCTACTACCATGTACGCATTGCTGTGCTTATAGGCTACTACCATGTACTCATTGCTGTGCTTATAGGCTACTACCATGTACGCATTGCTGTGCTTATAGGCTACTACCATGTACGCATTGCTGTGCTTATAGGCTACTACCATGTACGCATTGCTGTGCTTATAGGCTACTACCATGTACGCATTGCTGTGCTTATAGGCTACTACCATGTACGCATTGCTGTGCTTATAGGCTACTACCATGTACGCATTGCTGTGCTTATAGGCTACTACCATGTACGCATTGCTGAGCTTATAGGCTACTACCATGTACGCATTGCTGTGCTTATAGGCTACTACCATGTACGCATTGCTGTGCTTATAGGCTACTACCATGTACGCATTGCTGTGCTTATAGGCTACTACCATGTACGCATTGCTGTGCTTATAGGCTACTACCATGTACGCATTGCTGTGCTTATAGGCTACTACCATGTACGCATTGCTGTGCTTATAGGCTACTACCATGTACGCATTGCTGTGCTTATAGGCTACTACCATGTACGCATTGCTGTGCTTATAGGCTACTACCATGTACGCATTGCTGTGCTTATAGGCTACTACCATGTACGCATTGCTGTGCTTATAGGCTACTACCATGTACGCATTGCTGTGCTTATAGGCTACTACCATGTACGCATTGCTGTGCTTATAGGCTACTACCATGTACGCATTGCTGTGCTTATAGGCTACTACCATGTACGCATTGCTGCATAGCCTAGTAGTTTATCAACATTTTAAGCTAAACATTCTGATCTGTTGCATCAGCCACATTGCATATAAAAGGTTTGTATTAATTTGGGATCTATCGCAACCCACAACTGTTCCAGACTGTTTGGAATATTTATTTATTACACAGAATAGAATAGGTTGACTTTCGTACAGTGGGGGATAGTAGATTGACATAGGCTAGTGCTTTTGCTGTTCTTTCTGCCTACTCATCTTGTTGGCTGACCGAAAAATATCTTACATATGCACCTCGGAATTGTATAAGGACGTCCGCAGTTGCATCCCCGATGTGTCTGTCATAACTTGTAGCCTGTGAGAAAGACCCGATCTTGTGACAGAGAGCCATGTGAGGGAGAGGCACTTCGGATTGCGCAGCACACTCAGAGAGAAGGGCACAACATAGCACACTCAGAGAGAAGGGCACAACGTAGCACACTCAGAGAGAAGGGCACAACGTAGCACACTCAGAGAGAAGGGCACAACGTAGCACTCTGAGCCGCAGAAGGCATGGATTCTTTTAGGGTGCATTACGGCCACTAAGGGGATGTCGCCGTGAAATACGAAGCATTATCAGGTGCTTGTCTAATTGTGAATGAGAGACTATTGAAGTGTGTACAGCCTGCGCAAAAAAAACAAAGAAGAGCTCATGCCTTTCAAGCAACTTTTTTGAAATCATCATTAGTCGTATCATGCAGCCTTACAATGTATTAAAAATGAAAACATATAGCCCAACGTTTGTAGAACAACTAAAGTTACATTAATAACTCTACATTAAGCATATAGGAATACCTATTTCTTTATTAACGGCTAAATACAGATTAGCCGCATGTGCTCACACCCTTATCGTTTGGAGAAAATATTCATATTTTATTCAGGTTTGTTCAATTTTATTCAGCTTTGTTCAATTTTATTCTTCATACAATAAATAAAATAATGTAAAAATAATGCCACAGAATTATAAGCCAATCTTGTCTGCTAAATGAACTGGTGTAGCCCACAGCCATTTGGCATAGCCACATCAGCCCCTGTACCCTGCCTTTCCCAACAACCTTTCTGTCAAAGCATGTTCTTGGTGGCTGGCACAGTGGAGTGGTGGGGGCAACTGGAGGGGGTAAACAGTGAGACTGGTCTTTCTACAGGGTGTGATTATTATTGTAGACGCCTGTCATAATCCCTGCTCCAGTCATGAGGGGGAGGTCTGGGACTGGAGAGAGGCAGGGGCAGGGCTGTGTGGGTATGTGTGTGTGTGTTTGGCGGATGACAACAGTCCACCCTGCATGCGCCACCACACCAGAGTGATCTAGATGACCAGGAATATAACACCCTCCACTGAGTGACTGGATCCACTGGTGGGGATCTGTTCAGCTCTGTGTGTTGTCCTGTCGTGTGTGTGTGTGTGTGCTTGTCTGTGTGTGTGTTGTCTGTGTGTGTGTTGTCTCTGTGTTTGTCTGAGTGTGTGAGGGAGAGACAGTGGTTAGCATGTGTGAACTAACATAGACCTGTGTATGAGTATGCAATGTGTACGTGTGTGGCAGTAGCCTACATGTGAGTCTTGGATTGTCCATGTGTGTTTGGAGAGATTGGGATTCGACCACTGTGTCTTCCCTGCCATCCCCATCTCTGGTAGTTATTGGGCTCAAGGTTGCTGTCTGTAAATTGCTTTTCAAGGACAGTGGGCTTATCTTCATTGCTCTGCCTCCTGTGAAGGAGTCCTGCCTGTTTCATTTGATTGCTGCCTCTCTTTGTAAGTTGTTTACCTTGAATGTTTGTTTTGATTTAGGATTAGGATATTGATAGTTTGCATTGTTGGAGACGTGTTTAGTTGTAGTTGTAAACGTCTCCACTATGAGTGACTGTCATTCCTCACAGTGTGGCTGGCTGAGGGTCAGTCAGGACTGGAGAGTGTTGTGTAATGTTGGGAGGTAGAGATCTTCATGGGTTCAAAAAGTTGGACCTGTTCCGAAATGGACCTGGGGCTTTCACACCCTGACCCGATATGCTTAAATATATTTTTTAAATATAGAGTCCCCTTCCGGACAGACCCGAGGACAACTAGACCCGTTCCATATAGACCTGGTCTGGATCCGAGTGAGGGAAGCAGCATAAAAGCTCTTTATTTAAGATACTTTATTAACCGGAGCTGATAAAATGTGAGAGGAGGGGAAAGAGAGTAGCCGCTCTAGCAGGCGGGGAGGAGGGAGGGAAAGAGAGTAGCCTCTCTAGCAGGCGGGGAGGAGGGAGGGAAAGAGAGTAGCCTCTCTAGCAGGCGGGGAGGAGGGAGGGAAAGAGAGTAGCCTCTCTAGCAGGCGGGGAGGAGGGAGGGAAAGAGAGTAGCCTCTCTAGCAGGCGGGGAGGAGGGAGGGAAAGAGAGTAGCCTCTCTAGCAGGCGGGGAGGAGGGAGGGAAAGAGAGTAGCCGCGCTAGCAGGCGGGGAGGAGGGAGGGAAAGAGAGTAGCCTCTCTAGCAGGCGGGGAGGAGGGAGGGAAAGAGAGTAGCCTCTCTAGCAGGCGGGGAGGAGGGAGGGAAAGAGAGTAGCCTCTCTAGCAGGCGGGGAGGAGGGAGGGAAAGAGAGTAGCCTCTCTAGCAGGCGGGGAGGAGGGAGGGAAAGAGAGTAGCCTCTCTAGCAGGCGGGGAGGAGGGAGGGAAAGAGAGTAGCCTCTCTAGCAGGCGGGGAGGAGGGAGGGAAAGAGAGTAGCCTCTCTAGCAGGCGGGGAGGAGGGAGGGAAAGAGAGTAGCCGCGCTAGCAGGCGGGGAGGAGGGAGGGAAAGAGACTAGCCGCTCTAGCAGGCGGGGAGGAGGGAGGGAAAGAGAGTAGCCGCTCTAGCAGGCGGGGAGGAGGGAGGGAAAGAGACTAGCCGCTCTAGCAGGTGGGGAGGAGGGAGGGAAAGAGAGTAGTCGCTCTAGCAGGCGGGGAGGAGGGAGGGAAAGAGAGTAGCTGCTCTATCAGGCGGGGAGGAGGGAGGGAAGGAGAGTAGCCGCTCTAGCAGGCGGGGAGGAGGGAGGGAAAGAGAGTAGCTGCTCTAGCAGGCGGGGAGGAGGGAGGGAAAGAGAGTAGCCTCTCTAGCAGGCGGGGAGGGGAAGAGAGACTGCGCACTAAAGTAGACCTATTGCTGCCATAGCTAGGTTATTTATCATGAAATATGTTTACTTAGTACCTGTCTCGACTACATCAAACCGGGAGAAGCAAGTTAAGCTAGCTATGCCAAATTGAGCCTACAGTACATGTGCTTTCCCATCCTACAGTTACAAATAACAACGCCATTCAGAATATTAATTAGCAGCCTACCTGTTGGCTCTTGGTCGTTGTAGCCTATCCTTCTTCTTTAACTTTTAATTCCGTCATTTTAATTTAATCTTTCATTGATTAGATATCTTCTAACTTTTGCTACGCGGAGGCTCTATGACTGTAGCCTATTGCTGCTTTGATGACTTATGATTGGCCAACAACAAGCTACACGCGCCATGCTCCACTCTCGTGATAAGCAAGAGCAGCAGGATAAAGGAAAGAAGTCTCTCTCTGCTGCAGCAGTCACATTCAATCTGTACGGGCCCTTCTGGACAAGTCCGAGACCACTGACCATCATGTCACTTCTGACCCAGACGCTTTACATTATTTTGAATTCTGGATCCAGACCTGCTACGGTCCCGGATTGGGTCTCGGGTATTCTCAGGTATTCGGGTACAGGTGGATCCGTGAAGACCCCTACTGCGAGGCCCAGGGGGCAGGAGGGGAACAATATCACAACTTATTGGCTAGAACACTTATCAGAAGGCTTTTGTGAGCCAAATCTCTGCTTTACAATGTGTTTCTGTGTACAGTACAGTACCCTACCCTCCAGCAGTTATGAAAGGTACATTACCAGTCAAAAGTTTGGACACACTTACTCTAAAGTACAAGGCATTCTGCAGCGATATGATCTCCAATCTGGTTTGCGCTTAGTGGGACTATTATTTGTTTTTCAACAGGATAATGACCCAACACACCTCCAGGCTGTGTAAGGGCTATCAGCCAATCTCAACCCAATTGAGATGGTTTGGGATGAGTTGGACCACAGAGTGAAGGAAAAGTAGCCAACAAGTGCTCAGAATATGTGGAAACTACTTCAAGACTGTTGGAAAAGCATTCCAGAAGCTGGTTGAGAGAATTCCAAGAGTGTGCAAAGATTCCATATGTGCTATTTCATAGTTTTGATGTTGTCACTATTATTCTACAATATAGAAAATAGTACAAATGAAAGAAAAACCTTTGAATGAGTAGGTGTGTCCAGATGTTGGACTGGTTACGTTTAGTTCAATGTGTTTTCAGTTTGATCATCTGATTCTCAGGAAGTTGAGACAGAAAGAGTAAGTTGAATATTGTTTTATTTAAAGTTGAACTCAACGATTAAGTATCTATTTACACACACGGTGAAGACTTTGCACCATTCCAGCTAAGAAGCCAAGGCATGTTTAAGAGGAAAATGTGTGTTGAGGCGAGTGGTACTGGTGAATATCTGAGGCTTGTGTCATATCGAGATAAGCTGGTTTGATATTTACAGGAAAATGTTCTCCAGCATTGAACAGCTAAGCATGCAGACTCGCATTTGATTACAAGGCAGTGCAGGGTGTTACACTTGAACTTTTGGCCTATATTTCTCAGACACAAGACATGACCATGCAAGTGTTGACTTCCTCGTCTGAACACTGACATCCTCTCTGCCAAAAAATATATATTAGTTTGTTTCTCTCTCTGTCTGTTTGATTGCTCCGGGGGGCTCCCCACACCTTGAAGTCCTCCCAGCCTGAGCCAAACCCTCACAGGGATTTTGTTTTCAAAGCGCTTTGAGGGAGAGAAAGAGGCGGAGAAAGCATGAGAGAAAAGAGCGAGGGAAAGAGTGACGCTGCTCGGAAACGGTGCTTCACCATGGGGGAATAGATGAATAGAAGGGATACAGCATGGCGTTTGAAGCCCACAGCCTGCTCTCTCTTTGACATTTTGTGGAATGAACTAGCGACGGCATGGCGAAGCAGAACATGGGTGATTCCTCCGTCAGCCAGTCGGCCCATAGTGTCTAATTAAATCGTTGCCTTAAGACAAAGCTTCTTCCCCGACTGGGAACAAGTGTGTGTCAGAGCATGCATCCGTTACATCTATAGCCCTGTGTGCTCAGTAAAGGCCATGTAGCTGCACAGACACTCAAAAGGAGCTCTGTAAAAGGGGAGGCAAAAGTCTGAGTAAAAAGGGAGTGTGAGACAAAGAGAAAGGAATACATTCTGTTCTTGTGTCTCTCTAAGACCATCAATACCTGTTTGACACAGACAGATCCTATTTCTAAACAAAGGCTGCAAGATCCAAGTCTAAATCACTCTAGTGGTGTAGATGAGCTCTCTGTATGGCTGAGTAACAGAAATATCAACACTGACATTTTCAATGGGACCCCCCCCCCCCCTTATTGAGTCTACACAGGATTTGTTAAACTTGTTTAGGTCTAAGCATGACTAGGATGGCTAAGAGGCATTTAGGTGCTCTCATGGCGTGACAAATACGTATCGTGTTCTGTCATGGCAACCCCATTGGATGCGGTTGCATTGTGCTGCTCTAATTGGGTTGCCAGATAATGGGTGGTTTATTGGAGATGCCCATGTAGCGGGAGCATGTAGCTCCTCCTAATGCCTTTTTAACAGGCTGCCGAAGTGGTATTGATGTTTGATTTGAATTCTCTGAAGCTCTTTCTCAGCTCTTAAACCCAGAAGATCTTTGGAATGTCTTGATTCTAGCTCGCCCAAATTGTCACACTTGATGCAAGTGCCCGTCAACGTGCCAGTAGACAATGACCCTAAGCAATGGCATTTTTTATTTTCTTTATCAAAAGTTACATATTTGATACTTATTTGTGATACATATTTATATCCATGTCAAAGAACTTGAAGAATCCTACATGTTGGCAGACAACTGCAGACACAAACACCCACACACACACAGGTTCCTTCGTTGTAAGAACCCTCTGCTCCTCTGCGTGCGTTTCAGATCCAGGACCTGGCTATCCGCTGCATCCAGAAGAACATCAAGAAGAACAAGGGAGTGAAGGGCTGGGCCTGGTGGAAGGTGTTCACCACAGTACGCCCCCTTATAGAGGTCCAGCTCACAGAGGAGCAGATACGTGGCAAAGACGTGAGTACACAAACTATACACACCCTCCATCTACTGTTGATCAGGGGTGTAGTCATTAAGCCAAACAGGGATGGAAATTAGCGTTTATATTGGGCAGGTTCAGCAAACAGGGATGGACCTAACTGAATCTGTCCAATAGAAATGCTAGTTTTCATTGCAAAACTGAATATTTTGCAACTGTTTGGAGTAATGATTACACCCCTGCATTTGATTCCCTCCCCCTGCTTTATAACTATACAGATTTAGCTCCCTCTAATACTGTAATACGTTTTCCCTCTTCCTCCTCCCTCTCTCGTTCTGTCTATCTGTTCCCAGGAGGAGATTCAGCAGCTGAAAGGGAGGCTGGAGAAGGTGGAGAAGGAGAGGAACGAGCTGAGACTCAACAGTGACCGCCTGGAGAGCCGGGTACACATACACACACACACACACACACGCACACACACACTGCGCTGCAGACTAATATAACAAGACATTGTACCAGCAGCTCTGTCTCTATAAATAAAGGATGAACAGATGAATGTTGTAAGTATGTCATGAAGTTGAACTGTATTGCACTATATGCATAAGACCGGGTGCATGTGTAACCCTCTTGCTAATTGCGATTGTGTGTATGCCAGATCACAGAGCTGTCGTCGGAGCTGGCAGACGAGAGGAACACAGGAGAGTCGGCCTCTCAGCTGCTGGAGTCTGAGACCTCAGAGAGACTGAGACTGGAGAAAGACATGAAGGACCTGCAGGTAAACACTGCCAAGGAGAAATTACACATCCTTAACTGTTGTAGGATGTACACAATTATTTCATTCAACCCATTATTTGAACCAGATAGGTAAATGGAAAACCGATTCTGATTTGCAATAACGACCTTGCCAGGTCTGTTGGCTGAAACGTAATGGTGTAATCAGATTGTTGACCCTGCCTTCCCCAGCCTTTAGTTTTCTATTTAACATTATGTTTTTTTTCCGGGTGTTCCAACTAGCTGGGATAGATTTTTCCACTGACTGTTCAGATTGCACATGCTGATGGGCTGGGCTGGGTACAAATGACCTCGCTTCTAGAAATGAGCGATTGTGTCATTTAGAGGAAGTGTGTGTGTGAGAGAAATGTGAGGCCTATCTGTCAGTATTTCTATCTCTGTCTTGGTATAATGTGTTTGTGTATTAATGCATGGCCTGTGGTTCTCTCCCCAGACTAAGTTTGACTCGATGAAGAAGTCTATGGACTCTATGGAGATGGAGGTGATGGAGACCAGACTCCTCAGAGCCTCCGAGCTCAACGGAGAGATGGACGACGACGACACAGGTCAGCGCCACACACACTTGCTTGTTTTACTATCCTTGTGGGGACCAAAACATTTATTTCCATTCAAAATCCTATTTTCCCTAACCCTAAACATAACCCTTAACCTAACCTTAACCCCAAACCCCTAAAACTAAACCTAACTCCTAAATCTAACTCCTAAACCAACCTTAATTCTAACCCTAATTGCGACCCTAAACCTAAACCTAACCCCTAAAATAGCCTTTTTGCTTGTGGGGACTGGCAAAATGACCCCACTTGTCTGAATTGTCCTTGTTGTACTATCCTTGTGAGGACTCAGAAGGATAGTAAAACCAAACCACACACACTGTTGCCATGGTGACAACTTAACACCATGAAAACCAGCACACAAAGGTAGACCCCAAGATCAGGGTGGAAGTAGGCTGTTTCTGGTTGGTGGAATCAAGCTGACCACCCTGTAGACTGATGTGGCTGCCTGAAATCAATGAGGAGACAAAAGGTTTGTAAGACATGGCGTAGAAATGGATTATAAAAGACAGCAGGCGTCCTCAAATTATATTAGACTGCATGCCGAACAGACTTCCAGCTAGACTGCGAAAGCAGTCTTTGTTTGGCTATTCTGAATGTAGAATAGATTTTGTGTCAACTGTTTTGTTTTAAATTTTCAACACCCCACATTTTAAGTGGAATAGACAACCCTGTTTAAGAGACACTACATGACCAAAAGTACATGTGGACACCTGCTTGTCGAACATCTCATTCCAAAATCATGGACATTAATATGGAGTTGGTCCCCCCTTTGCTGCTATAACAGCCTCCACTCTTCTGGGAAGGCTTTCCACTAGATGTTGGAACATTGCTGACATACCTGGCATCTGCCAAACCCAGATTCATTTGTCGGACTGCCAGATGGTGAAACGTGATTCATCACTCTAGAGAACGCATTTCCACTGCTCCAGTGTCCAATGGAGGTGAGCTTTACACCACTCCAGCCAATGCTTGGCATTGCACATGGTGATCTTTGGGTTGTGTGCTGCTGCTAGGCCATGGAAACCCATTTCATGAAGCTCCCAACGAACAGTTCTTGTGCTGACGTTGCTTCCAGAGGCAGTTTGGAACTCGGTAGTGAGTGTTGCAACCGAGGACAGACTATTTTTACTCACTTCAGCACTCGGCTGTCACATTCTGTGAGCTTGTGTGGCTGTATGACGGTGCCACATTGAAAGTCAATGAGCTCTTCAGTACGGGCCATTCTACTGCCAGTGTTTGTCTATGGAGATTGCATGGCTGTGTGCTCGATTTTATACACCTTTCAGCAACGGGTGTGGCTGAAATAGCCGAATCCACTCATTTGAAGGGGTGTCACATACTTTAGTACATACTGTACATGTACAGGCCATAACAGTACTGTACCGACTCTAATATGGCTTCAAAACAGCTTGATACATTACCTCCTGACTAATGCAAACCCCTTCCATGGTCTAACAGACTTCCTTTCAAACTAGCTATTCAATTTCAACTTAGTTCTATTTAAAGACATATTGAATGCAGTGGAGGTTGCTGAGGGGAGGACAGCTCATAATAATGGCTGGAACAGAGTGGATGGAAACCATGTGTTTGATACCATTCTCCAGCCATTACCACGAGCCCGTCCTTCCCAATTAAGGTGGCCACCAACCTCCTGTGATTGAACTGTGAACTGGTGTGGTTCTTGTAGTGCTGTCCATGACCTGTCTGCTAACTGTGCTGTATCATGTTGGGTCTGTTAGGGGGAGAGTGGAGACTGAAGTATGAGAGAGCCATCAGAGAGATCGAGTTCACCAAGAAGAGGCTCCAGCAGGAGTTTGATGACAAGCTGGAGATTGAGCAGCAAAACAAACGACAGCTGGAGAGGAGGGTAAGGCAGCATCGGACACACACTTCTGACAGCTGGAGAGGAGGGTAAGGCAGCATCGGACACACACTTCTGACAGCTGGAGAGGAGGGTAAGGCAGCATCGGACACACACACTTCTGACAGCTGGAGAGGAGGGTAAGGCAGCGTAGGACACACACTTCTGACAGCTGGAGAGGAGGGTAAGGCAGCGTAGGACACACACTTCTGACAGCTGGAGAGGAGGTAAGGCAGCGTAGGACACACACTTCTGACAGCTGGAGAGGAGGTAAGGCAACGTAGGACACACACTTCTGACAGCTGGAGAGGAGGGTAAGGCAGCGTAGGACACACACACTTCTGACAGCTGAAGAGGAGGGTAAGGCAGCGTAGGACACACACTTCTGACAGCTGGAGAGGAGGTAAGGCAGCGTAGGACACACACACTTCTGACAGCTGGAGAGGAAGGTAAGGCAGCGTAGGACACACACTTCTGACAGCTGGTGAGGAGGGTAAGGCAGCATCGGACACACACACTTCTGATAGCTGGAGAGGAGGGTAAGGCAGCGTAGGACACACACAGTTCTGACAGCTGGAGAGGAGGGTAAGGCAGCATCGGACACACACCCTTCTGACAGCTGGAGAGGAGGGTAAGGCAGCATCGGACACACACACTTCTAACTCAACACCCCCTGCTTACACACACTTGCACGTTAGGATTTACACCTACCTCATTTACACACGCACACAGGCTAAAATACTTCTCATATCCTTCATTCCTTCCTGAGTTGTCAAGATGTAGTTGACTACTGCTCTTGGTGGGTCTGTCTGTCTCTCTCTCCTTTTCTCTCACCTGCCCAGCAATGAGGAAAGGAATCTGCCCATCCCTGTCTTTGTCCATCTCTGTCTGGCTTTTCTTTCTGTCTTTTTCTCAGCCCCTTTCTCTGTTTTTGACAACTCCTCTGAGCTTTCTCTTAAAACGTCAAATAAAGCTTTACACTCCCTGAGCGCTCACTCAGTGAGACGTAAAAGGAGCAGTGAAGCAATAACTAGTCTTTTCTTTCTCTCACCTGGTCGGCCACTCAGACAGACAGCTTGACAGAAGCTAACGGACGCTTTGACCTATTTCATGCCTCTGTAACATTTAAAATCTTTTTTTCAAAATAAGCAATCTCGCTCTCTATCTCCCTCCGTCCCCCTCCAGCTAAGTGACCTCCAGGCAGACAGTGAAGAGGTGCAGCGTACGGCCCAGCAGCTGAAGAAGAAGTGTCAGAGATTGACGGCTGAGCTACAGGACACCAAGCTACACCTGGAAGGCCAGCAGAGCCGCAACCATGACCTGGAGAAGAAACAGAGGAAGTGAGTTCAGTTCATACCGCACACACTCTGTAGGGCGACAAACACACATGTGCACACAGACCATAGAAATAGATAGAGGACTATAGTACTCAAAAGTCTGTTTTAGCATGGGCAGCGCCATTGAGGACTTTCACCATTTTGAAGTAATCAACTGCGTATGACTTCCAATGGGTTAAGAAAGGATCACAATAATTCCATCCAGGTCATCAGGAGGGATCAGCCAATGAATTAAACATTCCTTAACTGCAGTTGGCAGTAAATTGCCAACCCTGGATTTATACCTGTTCAAACAACACACTCCAGGTGGCAGTATGGGCCCTTTCAGTTTGTTTACCAACTCCGTAGAAGAAAAAGAAAATGGTCTACTTCAAAATGAAGATGTCCTGAATGGCGCTGCCTGTGCTTTCCTTGGCGCCATAATAGGACAAATGCAATGATGCAATGTCTATCTGAGTCTATGATACAGACACACTCACCTACACACAGGTGTGCATCACACACACACTCATACAGTATGTTCAGATCTGCAACTACAGCCTGATATTACTCATACACTCACCCTCACTGTGACCTGAAGAAGAAACCCGAGCTCACTACCTTAGATCTTCACTGTAACTTTAAATATTTTAAAGTCCTGGGTAAAGCACCACAGTACTCTCTCAATCTCTCTCTCTCCTCTGTTCTCTCTGTCTGTCTGTCTGTCTCTCTCGCTCTCACTCTCGCTCTCGCTCTCTCTTTGTTTCTTTCTCTCGCTCTCCCTGTGGTAATGGTCACTGAGTGATGTCACACTGAAGCAGAGTAGGGGAGATATAATTTAGCAATAAGGCCTGAGGAGGTGTGATATATGGTCAATATACCAAGGCTAAGGGCAGTTCTTAAGCATGATGCAAAGTGGAGTGACTAGATACAGCCCTTAGCCGTGGTATATTGGCCATATATCACAAACCCATGAGGTGCCTTATTGCTATTAAACTGGTTTCCAACGTAATTAGAACTGTAAAAAAAAACATTTTTTGCCATACCCTTGCTATATGGTCTGATATATCACTCCTGTCATCATTCAGGGCTCAAAACACCCAGTTTATAATACAAATGAATCTATGAGATCAGTAAAGTCTAGGAAACTTACTGGGATGCCGCAACCACACTGCAAATGTTTGGTGTGCGTATGTGTACACACTTGGCTTCCAGCCTGCTGACCAGAGACTTTTTCACCATGGACGTCTCCTGGAACTCTGGGGAGAGAAACATATATACACACACACACAGACACACTGTGTGGTCTCTAAACTTCGCTGTGCTGGTTAGAGGCCCCTGCTGTCTAACCCCTTTAGTTCACTAAGTAAACAGAATGACAAACACTCCCCCCGTGTGAGTATGTTGTTCTATGTCGATAGGAGACTCACGGCAGGGTGTGTCTAGCCAGACAGGGCATTAACATGTCTGTGTGTGTGTCAGGTTTGACTCCGAGCAGAACCTGTCTCAGGAGGAGGTTCAGAGGGAGAAGAATATTAGAGAGATGCTGAGCAGAGAGAAGGACATGCTGACTGGAGAGGTGTTTAGCCTACGACAGCAACTGCAGGTACTGTACTCTACTGGCCTACCACATCTCCGTGTGTGCCAAACATTTATTCAAATAGTATTTTAAGTCTTTCAAGTACTTTGAGCATTTGAGTCTTCCCGAAGTCTCAGGTTACAGACTTTTTGTGACTATTCTAGTGGCTCCATGGCAAGCTCAATCAAGCACAGCTATTTGAATGTTTTTTTTTTATGATTGTGTGTGTATGCACCTATAGGACATGGATATGTGTGTTTAGGATGTTTTCACACATAGTCCTCTTTAAAATAACTGATCTCAGTCCTCTTTAAAGTGAACTCTGGGGTAAAATAACTCAGTTCTCTTTGTATTCTCACTGCCCTTGCCTTTTGATGAGGACTCAACTCTTTTGCCAGTTCACTTCACCTATTTTGTGGTCTGTGTCCTCTTTGCATTCACATTGTTATGTTTAGAAAGGAACCAAGATCTTTTTCCAACATTCACTCAATGCACTCTGGGTTTTTACAAAGTGCAGGACAAGCCCTTCCATCAAAATGTGTTATCGGACAACTAGATATACCTACATACATTTTGGAAGCTAATAGATTGCATTTAGTTAAAAGATGAGACAATAATTGTAATCAGAAGATACTATTAACATGTCAATATTATTGGTAAGAGAATAAATAGCAGAATAACTGCAGGTTAAATAATGCAGCAATTGAAAATTGTACACCCAATGTCGACTACTGCCCCATTAAGAGCTAGAATTGATTTGGTCCCCGATGTGATTCTCATCAAATACACTACATTGCCAAAAGTATGTGGACACCCCTTGAAATGAGTGGATTCTGCTATTTTAGCCTCACCCATTGAGCACACAGCCATGCAATCTCCATAGACAAACATTAGCAGTAGAATTGCCCGTACTGAAGAGCTCAGTGACTTTCAACGTAGCACCGTCATAGGATGCCACTTTTCCAACAAGTCAGTTCGTCAAATGTATGCCCTGCTAGACCTGCCCCGTTGAACTATAAACACTGTTATTGTGAAGTGGAAACATCTAGAAGCAACCAAGTGGTTGGCCACGCAAGCTCCCAGAACGGGACCACCAAGTGCTGAAGCGCGTAAACATTATCTGTCCTCAGTTGCAACACTCACTACCGAGTTCCAAACTGTCTCTGGAAGCAACATCAGCACAAGAACTGTTCGTTGGGAGCTTCATGAATTGAGTTTCCATAGCCGAGCATCCGCACAAAAGCCTAAGATCGCAATACCAAGCATTGGCTGGAGTGGTGTAAAGTTCACCGACATTGGACTCTGGAGCAGTGGAAACATGTTCTCTAGAGTGATGAATCACGCTTCACCATCTGGCAGTCCGATGAATCTGGGTTTGGTGGATGCCAGGAGAATGCTACCTGCCCGAGTGCATAGTGCCAACTGTAAAGTTTGGTGGAGGAGGAATAATGGTCTGGGGCTGTTTTGCATTGTTCGGGCTAGGCCCCTTAGTTCCAGTGAATTTAAATCTTAGTGCTACAGCATACAATTACATTCTAGATGATTCTGTGGTTCCAACATTGTTGCAACAGTTTTTTGGATGGCCTTTCTTGTTTCAGCATGACAATGCCCCCATGCACAAAGTGAGGTCCATTGAGAAATGGTTTGTCGAGATCGGTGTGGAAGAATTTGACTGGCCTGCACTGACCTCAACCCCATCAAACATCTTGGAATCCCGACTGCAAGCCAGGCTTAATCGCCCAACATCAGCGCACGTCCTCACTAATGCGCTTGTGGCTGAATGGAAGCATGTCCCCACAGCAATGTTCCAACATCTAGTGGAATGCATTCCCAGAAGAGTGGAGGCTGTGATAGCAGCAAAGGGGACCAACTCTATATTAATGCCCTTGATAGTCTGTGGTACGGGAATAATGACAAGCGAACCTGGGGAGCTTTTTGATTACATTACCCTAAAAAAGGGAACCGGACTTGGGAATTCAAGCGAACTGAACTCAGACCCCCTCTGGAGATGGTCACAGGTCGGTTTGCTTCAGGGGCTCTTTTGAGGGGTCTGATGTGTGTCTCCCTCTCCCTATAGGACAAGGACCTGGAGATGTGTGTCTCCTCTCTCCCTATAGGACAAGGACCTGGAGGTGTGTCTCCTCTCTCCCTATAGGACAAGGACCTGGAGATGTGTGTTTTAATGTGTATCCCCTCTCTCCCTATAGGACAAGGACCTGGAGATGTGTGTTTTAATGTGTCTCCTCTCTCCCTATAGGACAAGGACCTGGAGATGTGTGTCTCCTCTCTCCCTATAGGACAAGGACCTGGAGATGTGTGTCTCCTCTCTCCCTATAGGACAAGGACCTGGAGATGTGTGTTTTAATGTGTATCCCCTCTCTCCCTATAGGACAAGGACCTGGAGATGTGTGTTTTAATGTGTATCCCCTCTCTCCCTATAGGACAAGGACCTGGAGATGTGTGTTTTAATGTGTCTCCTCTCTCCCTATAGGACAATGACCTGGAGATGTGTGTCTCCTCTCTCCCTATAGGACAAGGACCTGGAGATGTGTGTCTCCTCTCTCCCTATAGGACAAGGACCTGGAGATGTGTGTTTTAATGTGTCTCCTCTCTCCCTATAGGATGAGGACCTGAATATGTATGTTTTAATGTGTATCTCCTCTCTCCCTATAGGACAAGGACCTGGAGATGTGTCTCCTCTCTCCCTATAGGACAAGGACCTGGAGATGTGTATTTTAATGTGTATGTCCTCTCTCCCTATAGGACAAGGACCTGGAGATGTGTGTTTTAATGTGTATGTCCTCTCTCCCTATAGGACAAGGACCTGGAGATGTGTATTTTAATGTGTATCTCCTCTCTCCCTATAGGACAAGGACCTGGAGATGTGTCTCCTCTCTCCCTATAGGACAAGGACCTGGAGATGTGTGTTTTAATGTGTATGTCCTCTCTCCCTATAGGACAAGGACCTGGAGATGTGTATTTTAATGTGTATCTCCTCTCTCCCTATAGGACAAGGACCTGGAGATGTGTCTCCTCTCTCCCTATAGGACAAGGACCTGGAGATGTGTATTTTAATGTGTATGTCCTCTCTCCCTATAGGACAAGGACCTGGAGATGTGTCTCCTCTCTCCCTATAGGACAAGGACCTGGAGATGTGTCTCCACTCTCCCTATAGGACAAGGACCTGGAGATGTGTGTTTTAATGTGTATGTCCTCTCTCCCTATAGGACAAGGACCTGGAGATGTGTATTTTAATGTGTATCTCCTCTCTCCCTATAGGACAAGGACCTGGAGATGTGTCTCCTCTCTCCCTATAGGACAAGGACCTGGAGATGTGTCTCCTCTCTCCCTATAGGACAAGGACCTGGAGATGTGTGTTTTAATGTGTCTCCTCTCTCCCTATAGGACAATGACCTGGAGATGTGTGTCTCCTCTCTCCCTATAGGACAAGGACCTGGAGATGTGTGTCTCCTCTCTCCCTATAGGACAAGGACCTGGAGATGTGTGTTTTAATGTGTATGTCCTCTCTCCCTATAGGACAATGACCTGGAGATGTGTATTTTAATGTGTATCTCCTCTCTCCCTATAGGACAAGGACCTGGAGATGTGTCTCCTCTCTCCCTATAGGACAAGGACCTGGAGATGTGTCTCCTCTCTCCCTATAGGACAAGGACCTGGAGATGTGTGTTTTAATGTGTATGTCCTCTCTCCCTATAGGACAAGGACCTGGAGATGTGTATTTTAATGTGTATCTCCTCTCTCCCTATAGGACAAGGACCTGGAGATGTGTGCGCAGAATGTGAAGTTAGAACAGCTGGAGGCGGAGCTGCTGGACCTGTCGTCCCAGGAGACCAAGGATGAGGCGTCGCTGTCCAAGGTGAAGAAGACGATGCGTGACCTGGAGGCCAAGGTCAAAGACCAGGAAGAGGAGCTGGATGAACAGGCCGGAACTATACAGATGCTGGAGCAGGTACAGAGTTATATATACACACACACTTGTACACACACATGCAGACGCACGCACACACACTCTACTGAGGATGACACTCATATATACTTTGTCTTTGTGTTGTGCAGGCTAAGCTGCGTCTGGAGATGGAGACAGAGAGACTGCGCCAGACACACTCCAAGGAGATTGAGAGTAAAGATGAGGAGGTGGAGGAGATCAGACAGTCCTGCAGTAAGAAGGTACTGCACACACCGGCAACCGGCAACCTTATATGACTAAAGGCAAATGATTAGTTGTGACAATGTGTGATTTTAGTCGCCACAAATAGCTGGTTTCGTCACCAAAGCACAAACATAAACGATGACTTATGTAAACACGTCTCTTTCAGTTGGATCACATTTCCTAGGTCACGTATAGTGTGTTCCTGTGTTGTCAGCTGAAGCAGATAGAAGTCCAGCTGGAGGAGGAGTATAATGACAAACAGAAGGTCCTACGTGAGAGGAGAGAACTGGAGACCAAGCTGCTGTCTGCCCAGGACCAGGTACTGTCAGACACCCCACTACCAGTCCACCTTGGACAGTTTTTACCCAGACTAGTTATATGTCCAGTGGTTGTCAACCCTCCTACTGGATAGTTACAGATTATGCAGGCTTTTGTTGGTACTTTGATTAGTGTGTGGTGTAATATGTTGAGCGGGTCGTAATCTGGTTGTGTTGCTGCTGTCCCCAGGTGAACCCCAGAGACGTGGAGACAGAGAAGAGGCTGAGGAAGGATCTGAAGCGCACCAAGGCCCTGCTGGCCGACGCCCAGATCATGCTGGACCACATGAAGAACAACGCCCCCAGCAAGAGAGAGATTGCCCAGCTCAAAAACCAGGTAGGTACGACCCCTAGCACCCTCGCCCAGTGATACACCATGGAGATACTGACACACCACGGAGATACTGACACACCACAGAGATACTGACACACCACAGAGATACTGACACACCACAGAGATACTGACACGCCACGGAGATACTGACACGCCACGGAGATACTGACACACCACGGAGATACTGACACACCACGGAGATACTGACACACCACGGAGATACTGACACACCACGGAGATACTGACACACCACGGAGATACTGACACACCACGGAGATACTGACACGCCACGGAGATACTGACACGCCACGGAGATACTGACACGCCACGGAGATACTGACATGCCACGGAGATACTGACACACCACAGAGATACTGACACACCACGGAGATACTGACACGCCACGGAGATACTGACACGCCACGGAGATACTGACACGCCACGGAGATACTGACACGCCACGGAGATACTGACACGCCACGGAGATACTGACACGCCACGGAGATACTGACACGCCACGGAGATACTGACACGCCACGGAGATACTGACACACCACGGAGATACTGACACACCACAGAGATACTGACACACCACAGAGATACTGGGAAAGTCAAGAAACATCACAATAAGAATTCAATAGAATTTCGATATTGGAAATGAAATCTCTATCTCTCTCCCTCTCTCTCTATCCCTCTCTCTCAGCTGGAGGAGTCAGAGTTCACTTGCGCGGCAGCAGTGAAGGCCCGTAAATCTATGGAGGTGGAGATTGAGGACTTGCATGTGCAGATGGACGACATCTCCAAAGCCAAACAGGCTGTCAGTACAGTTCACCATTCCTTCCTACCTCTAACCTATTACATTCACCATCACTTTTATTCAGAGCACGCAAGGTGTTGGGGAAGAGTGCTGTGGGATTATTTAATATACTCTTTTGAAGAGGTAGGGTTTCAGATGTTTTGGGAAGATGGGCAGGGACTCCACTGTCGTAGTTTCAAGGTGAAGCTGGTCCCACCATTGGGCTGCCAGGACAGAGAAGAGCTTGGACTGGGCTGAGTGAGAGCCAAGAGACCAGAGGTGGCAGAACGGAATACTCGGGTTAGGGTGTAGGGTTTGAGCATAGCCTGAAGGTAGGGAGGTGCAGTTCCTCTTGCTGATCTGTAGGCACCATGGCCTTGTAGTGTACGCGAGCTTTGACTGGAAGCCAGTGGAGGGAATCTCTCTCTCCTTCTTTCCTTCCCCGTCCTCACCTCTCTTCCTGTGAGATGGACCACTGCGACTGCCATTATGAGTGCAGGGAAATGACTTCTGCCCATGATGGCATGTTTCATCAACATTTGTAACTTTAACAAGACATATCACCTTGAAATCCATTCCAGTTTAATACAGCAGTCATTGGGTGACTATTATCTTTGCAGAGAGAGGAAAAGGTCATTGAGTTCACATAGCAGCAGGTCAGGAACAACAGATACTGGGAGAGATGAATGGATAGATGTTTTGCAGGTTGCGGTACACAACCTGATTTTCATCAGTCTCAATGTATTTTTAATGGAATGATTGTCTATGGTTTATTTCATGTTTTCCTGGCATGGAAGTTTGGACAACAGGAACAAACACATCAATGTTGGGGTGCATATTTTTGGGAAATGAGGGTATTTATTTGGTCTAGCATAGTAAATAAACATTGAATGGGTATTCATACCAGTGTGAAATCT